>NW_027017613.1:0-50678 GCF_036013445.1 Caloenas nicobarica
CTCTTACTGGGCTCTGTCGGGCTCTGTCGGGCTCTACTGGGCCCTGTCGGGCCCTGTTGGGCCTCTGTCGGGCTCTGTCGGGCTCTGTCGGGCTCTGTCGAGCTCTACTGGGCCCTGTCGGGCCCTGTCGGGCTCTGTCGGGCTCTGTCGGGCTCTGTCGGGCTCTACTGGGCTCTGTCGGGCTCTGTCGGCTCTGTCGGGCTCTACTGGGCCCTGTCGGGCTCTGTCGGGCCCTGTCGGGCTCTGTCGGGCTCTGTCAGGCTCTGTCGGGCTCTACTGGGCTCTGTCGGGCTCTACTGGGCTCTACTGGGCCCTGTCAGGCTCTGTCGGACTCTGTCGGGCTCTGTCGGGCTCTACTGGGCTCTGTCGGGCTCTGTCGGCCCTGTCGGGCCCTATCGGGCTCTGTCGGGCTCTGTCGGGCCCTGTCGGCTCTGTCGGGCTCTGTCGGGCTCTGTCGGGCTCTGTCGGGCTCTGTCGGGCTCTGTCGGGCCCTGTCGGGCTCTGTCGGGCTCTACTGGGCCCTGTCGGCCCTGTCGGGCTCTGTCGGGCTCTGTCGGGCCCTGTCGGGCTCTGTCGGGCCCTGTCGGGCTCTGTCGGGCTCTGTCGGGCTCTACTGGGCCCTGTCGGGCCCCTGTCGGGCTCTGTCGGGCTCTGTTCGGGCTCTGTCGGGCTCTGTCGTGCTCTGTCGGGCTCTACTGGTCCCTGTCGGGCCCTGTCGGGCTCTGTCGGGCTCTGTCGGGCTCTGTCGGGCTCTGTCGGGCTCTGTCGGGCTCTACTGGGCCCTGTCCGGGCCCTGTCGGGCCCTGTCGGGCTCTGTCGGCCTCTGTCGGGCTCTGTCGGAATCTACTGGGCTCTGTCGGGCTCTGTCGGGCTCTGTCGGGTTCTGACGGGCTCTGTCGGGCTCTGTCGGGCTCTGTCGGGCTCTGTCGGGCCCTGTCCGGCTCTGTCGGGCTCTGTCGGGCTCTGTCGGGCTCTGTCGGGCTCTACTGGGCCCTGTCGGGCCCCTTCGGGCCCTGTCGGGCTCTGTCGGGCTCTGTCGGGCCCTGTCGGGCCCTGTCGGGCTCTGTCGGGCTCTGTCGGGCTCTGTCGGGCTCTACTGGGCCCTTTCGGGCTCTGTCGGGCTCTGTCGGGCTCTGTCGGGCTCTGTCGGGCCCTGTCGGGCTCTAGTCGGGCTCTATCGGGCCCTGTCGGGCCCTGTCGGGCTCTGTCAGGCTCTGTCGGGCTCTGTCAGGCTCTGTCGGGCCCTGTCGGGCTCTGTCGGGCCCTGTCGGGCCCTGTCGGGCTCTACTGGGCTCTACTGGGCTCTGTCGGGCTCTGTCGGGCTCTACTGGGCCCTGTCGGGCCCTGTTGGGCCCTGTCGGGCTCTGTCGGGCCCTGTCGGGCCCTGTCGGGCTCTGTCGGGCTCTGTCGGGCCCTGTTGGGCTCTGTCGGGCTCTGTCGGGCTCTGTCGGGCTCTACTGGGCTCTACTGGGCTCTGTCGGGCTCTGTCGGGCTCTACTGGGCCCTGTCGGGCCCTGTCGGGCTCTGTCGGGCTCTGTCGGGCTCTGTCGGGCTCTGTCGGGCTCTGTCGGGCTCTACTGGGCTCTGTCGGGCTGTTTCGGGCTCTGTCGGGCTCTGTCGGGCTCTACTGGGCCCTGTCGGGCTCTGTCGGGCTCTGTCGGGCTCTGTCGGGCCCTGTCGGGCTCTGTCGGGCTCTGTCGGGCTCTGTCGGGCTCTGCTGGGCCCTGTCGGGCCCTGTCGGGCTCTGTCGGGCTCTGTCGGGCCCTGTCGGGCTCTGTCGGGCTCTGTCGGGCTCTGTTGGGCTCTGTCGGGCTCTACTGGGCCCTGTCGGGCTCTGTCGGGCTCTGTCGGGCCCTGTCGGGCTCTGTCGGGCTCTACTGGGCCCTGTCGGGCCCTGTCGGACTCTGTCGGGCCCTGTCGGGCTCTGTCGGCCCTGTCGGGCTCTGTCGGGCTCTGTCGGGCCCTGTCGGGCCCTGTCGGGCTCTGTCGGGCTCTGTCGGGCTCTGTCGGGCCCTGTCGGGCTCTGTCGGGCTCTGTCGGGCTCTGTCGGGCCCTGTCGGGCTCTGTCGGGCTCTACTGGGCCCTGTCGGGCTCTGTCGGGCTCTGTCGGGCTCTGTCGGGCTCTGTCGGGATCTGTCGGGCTCTACTGGGCCCTGTCGGTTTCTGTCGGGACCTGTCGGGCCCTGTCGGGCTCTGTCGGGCTCTGTCGGGCTCTGTCGGGCTCTGTCGGGCCCTGTCGCGCTCTGTCGGGCTCTGTCGGGCTCTGTCGGGCTCTACTGGGCCCTGTCGGGCCCTGTCGGGCTCTGTCGGGCTCTGTCGGGCCCTGTCGGGCTCAACTGGTCTCTGTCCGGGCTCTGTCGGGTTCTGTCGGGCTCTGTCGGGCTCTGTCAGGCTCTGTCGGGCTCTACTGGGCTCTACTGGGCTCTGTCGGGCTCTGTCGGGCCCTGTCGGGCCCTGTCGGGCTCTGTCGGGCTCTGTCGGGCTCTGTCGGGTTCTGTCGGGCTCTTTCGGGCTCTGTCGGGCTCTACTGGGCCCTGTCGGGCCCTGTCGGGCTCTGTCGGGCTCTGTCGGGCTCTACTGGGCTCTGTCGGGTTCTGTCGGGCTCTGTCGGGCTCTGTCGGGCTCTACTGCGCTCTGTCGGGCTCTGTCGGGCCCTGTCGGGCTCTGTCGGGCTCTGTCGGTCTCTACTGGGCCCTGTCGGGCTCTGTCGGGCCCTGTCGGGCCCTGTCCGGGCTCTGTCGGGCTCTGTCGGTCTCTGTCGGGCTCTGCTGGGCCCTGTCGGGCCCTGACGGCCTCTGTCGGGCTCTGTCGGGCTCTGTCGGGCTCTACTGGGCTCTGTCGGGCTCTGTCGGGTTCTGTCGGGCTCTGTCGGGCTCTGTCGGGCTCTACTGGGCTCTACTGGGCTCTACTGGGGCTCTGTCGGGCTCTACTGTTCCCTGTCGGGCTCTGTCGGGCTCTGTCGGGCTGTAATGGGCCCTGTCGGGCCCTGTCGGGCCCTGTCGGGCTCTGTCGGGCTCTACTGGGCCCTGTCGGGCCCTGTCGGGCCCTGTCGGGCTCTGTCGGGCTCTGTCGGGCTCTGTCGGCTCTACTGGGCTCTACTGGGCTCTGTCGGGCTCTGTCGGGCTCTACTGGGCCCTGTCGGGCCCTGTCCGGGCTCTGTCGGGCTCTGTCGAGCTCTACTGGGCCCTGTCGGGCTCTGTCGGGCTCTGTCGGGCTCTGTCGGGCTCTACTGGGCTCTGTCGGGCTCTGTCGGTCTCTGTCGGGCTCTGTCGGGCTCTACTGGGCCCTGTCGGGCTCTGTCGGGCCCTGTCGGGCCCTGTCGGGCTCTGTCGGGCTCTGTCGGGCTCTGTCGGGCTCTACTGGGCTCTGTCGGGCTCTACTGGGCTCTACTGGGCCCTGTCGGGCTCTGTCGGACTCTGTCGGGCTCTGTCGGGCTCTACTGGGCTCTGTCGGGCCCTGTCGGGCCCTATCGGGCTCTGTCGGGCTCTGTCGGGCCCTGTCGGGCTCTGTCGGGCTCTGTCGGGCTCTGTCGGGCTCTACTGGGCCCTGTCGGGCTCTGTCGGGCTCTGTCGGGCTCTGTCGGGCCCTGTCGGGCTCTGTCGGGCTCTACTGGGTCCTGTCGGGCCCTGTCGGGCTCTGTCGGGCTCTGTCGGGCCCTGTCGGGCTCTGTCGGGCCCTGTCGGGCTCTGTCGGGCTCTGTCGTGCTCTGTCGGGCTCTACTGGGCCCTGTCGGGCCCTGTCGGGCTCTGTCGGGCTCTGTCGGGCTCTGTCGGGCTCTACTGGGCCCTGTCGGGCCCTGTCGGGCTCTGTCGGGCTCTGTCGGGCCCTGTCGGGCTCTGTCGGGCTCTACTGGGCTCTACTGGGCTCTGTCGGGCTCTGTCGGGCTCTGTCGGGCTCTGTCGGGCTCTGTCGGGCCCTGTCCGGCTCTGTCGGGCTCTGTCGGGCCCTGTCGGGCTCTGTCGGGCCCTGTCGGGCCCTGTCGGGCCCTGTCGGGCTCTGTCGGGCTCTGTCGGGCTCTGTCGGGCTCTACTGGGCCCTGTCGGGCCCTGTCGGGCCCTGTCGGGCTCTGTCGGGCTCTGTCGGGCTCTGTCGGGCTCTACTGGGCTCTGTCGGGCCCTGTCGGGCCCTGTCGGGCTCTGTCGGGCTCTGTCGGGCTCTGTCGGGCTCTACTGGGCTCTGTCGGGCCCTGTCGGGCCCTATCGGGCTCTGTCGGGCTCTGTCGGGCCCTGTCGGGCTCTGTCGGGCTCTGTTGGGCTCTGTCGGGCTCTACTGGGCCCTGTCGGGCTCTGTCGGGCTCTGTCGGGCTCTGTCGGGCCCTGTCGGGCCCTGTTGGGCTCTACTGGGCTCTGTCGGGCCCTGTCGGGCTCTGTCGGGCCCTGTCGGGCTCTGTCGGGCTCTGTCGGGCTCTGTCGGGCTCTGTCGGGCTCTGTCGGGCTCTACTGGGCTCTGTCGGGCTGTTTCGGGCTCTGTCGGGCTCTGTCGGGCTCTACTGGGCCCTGTCGGGCTCTGTCGGGCTCTGTCGGGCTCTGTCGGGCTCTGTCGGGCCCTGTCGGGCTCTGTCGGCCCCTGTCGGGCTCTGTCGGGCTCTGTCGGGCTCTGTCGGGCTCTGCTGGGCCCTGTCGGGCTCTGTCGGGCCCTGTCGGGCCCTGTCGGGCTCTGTCGGGCTCTGTCGGGCTCTACTGGGCTCTGTCGGGCTGTTTCGGGCTCTGTCGGGCTCTGTCGGGCTCTACTGGGCCCTGTCGGGCTCTGTCGGGCTCTGTCGGGCCCTGTCGGGCTCTGTCGGGCTCTACTGGGCCCTGTCGGGCCCTGTCGGACTCTGTCGGGCTCTGTCGGGCTCTGTCGGGCTCTGCTGGGCCCTGTCGGGCTCTGTCGGGCCCTGTCGGGCTCTGTCGGGCTCTGTCGGGCTCTGTCGGGCTCTGTTGGGCTCTGTCGGGCTCTACTGGGCCCTGTCGGGCTCTGTCGGGCTCTGTCGGGCTCTGTCGGGCCCTGTCGGGCTCTGTCGGGCTCTGTCGGGCTCTGTCGGGCTCTGTCGGGCTCTACTGGGCCCTGTCGGGCCCTGTCAAACCCTGTCGGGCTCTGTCGGGTTCTGTCGGGCTCTGTCGGGCTCTACTGGGCTCTGTCGGGTTCTGTCGGTCTCTGTCGGGCTCTGTCGGGCTCTGTCGGGCCCTGTCGGGCTCTGTCGGGCTCTGTCGGGCTCTGTCGGGCTCTGTCGGGCCCTGTCGGGCTCTGTCGGGCTCTGTCGGGATCTACTGGGCCCTGTCGGGTTCTGTCGGGCTCTGTCGGGCTCTGTCGGGCTCTACTGGGCCCTGTCGGGCCCTGTCGGGCTCTGTCGGGCTCTGTCGGGCCCTGTCGGGCTCTGTCGGGCTCTGTCGGGCTCTGTCGGGCCCTGTCGGGCTCTGTCGGGCTCTACTGGGCCCTGTCGGGCTCTGTCGGGCTCTGTCGGGCTCTGTCGGGCTCTACTGGGCCCTGTCGGGCCCTGTCGGGCTCTGTCGGGCCCTGTCGGGCTCTGTCGGGCTCTGTCGGGCTCTGTCGGGCCCTGTCGCGCTCTGTCGGGCTCTGTCGGGCTCTGTCGGGCTCTACTGGGCCCTGTCGGGCCCTGTCGGGCTCTGTCGGGCTCTGTCGGGCTCTGTCGGGCTCAACTGGTCTCTGTCGGGCTCTGTCGGGCTCTGTCGGGCTCTGTCGGGCTCTACTGGGCTCTACTGGGCCCTGTCGGGCTCTGTCGGGCCCTGTCGGGCCCTGTCGGGCCCTGTCGGGCTCTGTCGGGCTCTGTCGGGCTCTGTCGGGTTCTGTCGGGCTCTGTCGGGCTCTGTCGGGCTCTACTGGGCCCTGTCGGGCCCTGTCGGGCTCTGTCGGGCTCTGTCGGGCTCTACTGGGCCCTGTCGGGCCCTGTCAAACCCTGTCGGGCTCTGTCGGGTTCTGTCGGGCTCTGTCGGGCTCTACTGGGCTCTGTCGGGCCCTGTCGGTCTCTGTCGGGCTCTGTCGGGCTCTGTCGGGCTCTACTGGGCTCTGTCGGGCCCTGTCGGGCTCTGTCGGGCTCTGTCGGGCTCTACTGGGCCCTGTCGGGCCCTGTCGGGCTCTGTCGGGCTCTGTCGGGCCCTGTCGGACTCTGTCGGGCTCTGTCGGGCTCTGTCGGTCTCTGTCGGGCTCTGCTGGGCCCTGTCGGGCCCTGTCAAACCCTGTCGGGCTCTGTCGGACTCTACTGGGCTCTGTCGGGCTCTCTCGGGCTCTGTCGGGCTCTGTCGGGCTCTGTCGGGCTCTACTGGGCTCTACTGGGCTCTACTGGGCTCTGTCGGGCTCTACTGGGCCCTGTCGGGCTCTGTCGGGCTCTGTCGGGCTCTGTCGGGCTGTATTGGGCCCTGTCGGGCCCTGTCGGGCCCTGTCGGGCTCTGTCGGGCTCTACTGGGCCCTGTCGGGCTCTGTCGGGCTCTGTCGGGCTCTACTGGGCTCTACTGGGCTCTGTCGGGCTCTGTCGGGCTCTACTGGGCCCTGTCGGGCCCTGTCGGGCTCTGTCGGGCTCTGTCGGGCTCTGTCGGGCTCTGTCGAGCTCTACTGGGCCCTGTCGGGCCCTGTCGGGCTCTGTCGGGCTCTGTCGGGCTCTGTCGGGCTCTACTGGGCTCTGTCGGGCTCTGTCGGGCTCTGTCGGGCTCTGTCGGGCTCTACTGGGCCCTGTCGGGCTCTGTCGGGCCCTGTCGGGCTCTGTCGGGCTCTGTCAGGCTCTGTCGGGCTCTACTGGGCTCTGTCGGGCTCTACTGGGCTCTACTGGGCCCTGTCAGGCTCTGTCGGACTCTGTCGGGCTCTGTCGGGCTCTACTGGGCTCTGTCGGGCTCTGTCGGGCCCTGTCGGGCCCTATCGGGCTCTGTCGGGCTCTGTCGGGCCCTGTCGGGCTCTGTCGGGCTCTGTCGGGCTCTGTCGGGCTCTACTGGGCCCTGTCGGGCTCTGTCGGGCTCTGTCGGGCTCTGTCGGGCCCTGTCGGGCTCTGTCGGGCTCTACTGGGCCCTGTCGGGCCCTGTCGGGCTCTGTCGGGCTCTGTCGGGCCCTGTCGGGCTCTGTCGGGCCCTGTCGGGCTCTGTCGGGCTCTGTCGGGCTCTACTGGGCCCTGTCGGGCCCTGTCGGGCTCTGTCGGGCTCTGTCGGGCTCTGTCGGGCTCTGTCGTGCTCTGTCGGGCTCTACTGGTCCCTGTCGGGCCCTGTCGGGCTCTGTCGGGCTCTGTCGGGCTCTACTGGGCCCTGTCGGGCCCTGTCGGGCCCTGTCGCTCTGTCGGCCTCTGTCGGGCTCTGTCGGGATCTACTGGGCTCTACTGGGCTCTGTCGGGCTCTGTCGGGCTCTGTCGGGCTCTGTCGGGCCCTGTCCGGCTCTGTCGGGCTCTGTCGGGCTCTGTCGGGCTCTGTCGGGCTCTACTGGGCCCTGTCGGGCCCCTTCGGGCCCTGTCGGGCTCTGTCGGGCTCTGTCGGGCCCTGTCGGGCCCTGTCGGGCTCTGTCGGGCTCTGTCGGGCTCTGTCGGGCTCTACTGGGCCCTTTCGG
This sequence comes from Caloenas nicobarica, assembly GCF_036013445.1. Lineage (NCBI taxonomy): Eukaryota > Metazoa > Chordata > Aves > Columbiformes > Columbidae > Caloenas > Caloenas nicobarica. The sequence goes on from NW_027017613.1 coordinate 7,522, forward strand.
GCTCTGTCGGGCTCTGTCGGGCTCTGTCGGGCTCTGTCGGGCCCTGTCGGGCTCTAGTCGGGCTCTATCGGGCCCTGTCGGGCCCTGTCGGGCTCTGTCAGGCTCTGTCGGGCTCTGTCAGGCTCTGTCGGGCTCTGTCAGGCTCTGTCGGGCCCTGTCGGGCTCTGTCGGGCCCTGTCGGGCCCTGTCGGGCTCTACTGGGCTCTACTGGGCTCTGTCGGGCTCTACTGGGCCCTGTCGGGCCCTGTTGGGCCCTGTCGGGCTCTGTCGGGCCCTGTCGGGCCCTGTCGGGCTCTGTCGGGCTCTGTCGGGCCCTGTTGGGCTCTGTCGGGCTCTGTCGGGCTCTGTCGGGCTCTACTGGGCTCTACTGGGCTCTGTCGGGCTCTGTCGGGCTCTACTGGGCCCTGTCGGGCCCTGTCGGGCCCTGTCGGGCTCTGTCGGGCTCTACTGGGCTCTGTCGGGCTCTGTCGGGCTCTGTCGGGCTCTGTCGGGCTCTACTGGGCTCTGTCGGGCTGTTTCGGGCTCTGTCGGGCTCTGTCGGGCTCTACTGGGCCCTGTCGGGCTCTGTCGGGCTCTGTCGGGCCCTGTCGGGCTCTGTCGGGCTCTGTCGGGCTCTGTCGGGCTCTGTCGGGCTCTGCTGGGCCCTGTCGGGCCCTGTCGGGCCCTGTCGGGCTCTGTCGGGCTCTGTCGGGCCCTGTCGGGCTCTGTCGGGCTCTGTCGGGCTCTGTTGGGCTCTGTCGGGCTCTACTGGGCCCTGTCGGGCTCTGTCGGGCTCTGTCGGGCCCTGTCGGGCTCTGTCGGGCTCTACTGGGCCCTGTCGGGCCCTGTCGGACTCTGTCGGGCCCTGTCGGGCTCTGTCGGGCCCTGTCGGGCTCTGTCGGGCTCTGTCGGGCTCTGTCGGGCCCTGTCGGGCTCTGTCGGGCTCTGTCGGGCTCTGTCGGGCTCTACTGGGCCCTGTCGTGCCCTGTCGGGCTCTGTCGGGCTCTGTCGGGCCCTGTCGGGCTCTGTCGGGCTCTGTCGGGCTCTGTCGGGCCCTGTCGGGCTCTGTCGGGCTCTACTGGGCCCTGTCGGGCTCTGTCGGGCTCTGTCGGGCTCTGTCGGGATCTGTCGGGCTCTACTGGGCCCTGTCGGGTTCTGTCGGGACCTGTCGGGCCCTGTCGGGCTCTGTCGGGCTCTGTCGGGCTCTGTCGGGCCCTGTCGCGCTCTGTCGGGCTCTGTCGGGCTCTGTCGGGCTCTACTGGGCCCTGTCGGGCCCTGTCGGGCTCTGTCGGGCTCTGTCGGGCCCTGTCGGGCTCAACTGGTCTCTGTCGGGCTCTGTCGGGTTCTGTCGGGCTCTGTCGGGCTCTGTCGGGCTCTGTCGGGCTCTACTGGGCTCTACTGGGCTCTGTCGGGCTCTGTCGGGCCCTGTCGGGCCCTGTCGGGCTCTGTCGGGCTCTGTCGGGCTCTGTCGGGTTCTGTCGGGCTCTTTCGGGCTCTGTCGGGCTCTACTGGGCCCTGTCGGGCCCTGTCGGGCTCTGTCGGGCTCTGTCGGGCTCTACTGGGCCCTGTCGGGCCCTGTCAAACCCTGTCGGGCTCTGTCGGGCTCTGTCGGGCTCTGTCGGGCTCTACTGGGCTCTGTCGGGTTCTGTCGGGCTCTGTCGGGCTCTGTCGGGCTCTACTGCGCTCTGTCGGGCTCTGTCGGGCCCTGTCGGGCTCTGTCGGGCTCTGTCGGTCTCTACTGGGCCCTGTCGGGCTCTGTCGGGCCCTGTCGGGCCCTGTCGGGCTCTGTCGGGCTCTGTCGGTCTCTGTCGGGCTCTGCTGGGCCCTGTCGGGCCCTGTCGGCCTCTGTCGGGCTCTGTCGGGCTCTGTCGGGCTCTACTGGGCTCTGTCGGGCTCTGTCGGGTTCTGTCGGGCTCTGTCGGGCTCTGTCGGGCTCTACTGGGCTCTACTGGGCTCTACTGGGCTCTGTCGGGCTCTACTGTTCCCTGTCGGGCTCTGTCGGGCTCTGTCGGGCTCTGTCGGGCTGTAATGGGCCCTGTCGGGCCCTGTCGGGCCCTGTCGGGCTCTGTCGGGCTCTACTGGGCCCTGTCGGGCCCTGTCGGGCCCTGTCGGGCTCTGTCGGGCTCTGTCGGGCTCTGTCGGCTCTACTGGGCTCTACTTGGCTCTGTCGGGCTCTGTCGGGCTCTACTGGGCCCTGTCGGGCCCTATCGGGCTCTGTCGGGCTCTGTCGAGCTCTACTGGGCCCTGTCGGGCTCTGTCGGGCTCTGTCGGGCTCTGTCGGGCTCTACTGGGCTCTGTCGGGCTCTGTCGGTCTCTGTCGGGCTCTACTGGGCCCTGTCGGGCTCTGTCGGGCCCTGTCGGGCCCTGTCGGGCTCTGTCGGGCTCTGTCGGGCTCTGTCGGGCTCTACTGGGCTCTGTCGGGCTCTACTGGGCTCTACTGGGCCCTGTCGGGCTCTGTCGGACTCTGTCGGGCTCTGTCGGGCTCTACTGGGCTCTGTCGGGCCCTATCGGGCCCTATCGGGCTCTGTCGGGCTCTGTCGGGCCCTGTCGGGCTCTGTCGGGCTCTGTCGGGCTCTGTCGGGCTCTACTGGGCCCTGTCGGGCTCTGTCGGGCTCTGTCGGGCTCTGTCGGGCCCTGTCGGGCTCTGTCGGGCTCTACTGGGCCCTGTCGGGCTCTGTCGGGCTCTGTCGGGCCCTGTCGGGCTCTGTCGGGCCCTGTCGGGCTCTGTCGGGCTCTGTCGTGCTCTGTCGGGCTCTACTGGGCCCTGTCGGGCCCTGTCGGGCTCTGTCGGGCTCTGTCGGGCTCTGTCGGGCTCTACTGGGCCCTGTCGGGCCCTGTCGGGCTCTGTCGGGCTCTGTCGGGCCCTGTCGGGCTCTGTCGGGCTCTACTGGGCTCTACTGGGCTCTGTCGGGCTCTGTCGGGTTCTGACGGGCTCTGTCGGGCTCTGTCGGGCTCTGTCGGGCCCTGTCCGGCTCTGTCGGGCTCTGTCGTGCCCTGTCGGGCTCTGTCGGGCCCTGTCGGGCCCTGTCGGGCCCTGTCGGGCTCTGTCGGGCTCTGTCGGGCTCTGTCGGGCCCTGTCGCGCTCTTTCGGGCTCTGTCGGGCTCTGTCGGGCTCTACTGGGCCCTGTCGGGCCCTGTCGGGCTCTGTCGGGCTCTGTCGGGCCCTGTCGGGCTCAACTGGTCTCTGTCGGGCTCTGTCGGGTTCTGTCGGGCTCTGTCGGGCTCTGTCGGGCTCTGTCGGGCTCTACTGGGCTCTACTGGGCTCTGTCGGGCTCTGTCGGGCCCTGTCAGGCCCTGTCGGGCTCTGTCGGGCTCTGTCGGGCTCTGTCGGGTTCTGTCGGGCTCTTTCGGGCTCTGTCGGGCTCTACTGGGCCCTGTCGGGCCCTGTCGGGCTCTGTCGGGCTCTGTCGGGCTCTACTGGGCCCTGTCGGGCCCTGTCAAACCCTGTCGGGCTCTGTCAGGCTCTGTCGGGCTCTGTCGGGCTCTACTGGGCTCTGTCGGGTTCTGTCGGGCTCTGTCGGGCTCTGTCGGGCTCTACTGCGCTCTGTCGGGCTCTATCGGGCCCTGTCGGGCTCTGTCGGGCTCTGTCGGTCTCTACTGGGCCCTGTCGGGCTCTGTCGGGCCCTGTCGGGCCCTGTCGGGCTCTGTCGGGCTCTGTCGGTCTCTGTCGGGCTCTGCTGGGCCCTGTCGGGCCCTGTCGGCCTCTGTCGGGCTCTGTCGGGCTCTGTCGGGCTCTACTGGGCTCTGTCGGGCTCTGTCGGGTTCTGTCGGGCTCTGTCGGGCTCTGTCGGGCTCTACTGGGCTCTGTCGGGCTCTGTCGGGTTCTGTCGGGCTCTGTCGGGCTCTGTCGGGCTCTACTGGGCTCTACTGGGCTCTACTGGGCTCTGTCGGGCTCTACTGTTCCCTGTCGGGCTCTGTCGGGCTCTGTCGGGCTCTGTCGGGCTGTAATGGGCCCTGTCGGGCCCTGTCGGGCCCTGTCGGGCTCTGTCGGGCTCTACTGGGCCCTGTCGGGCCCTGTCGGGCCCTGTCGGGCTCTGTCGGGCTCTGTCGGGCTCTGTCGGCTCTACTGGGCTCTACTTGGCTCTGTCGGGCTCTGTCGGGCTCTACTGGGCCCTGTCGGGCCCTATCGGGCTCTGTCGGGCTCTGTCGAGCTCTACTGGGCCCTGTCGGGCTCTGTCGGGCTCTGTCGGGCTCTGTCGGGCTCTACTGGGCTCTGTCGGGCTCTGTCGGTCTCTGTCGGGCTCTACTGGGCCCTGTCGGGCTCTGTCGGGCCCTGTCGGGCCCTGTCGGGCTCTGTCGGGCTCTGTCGGGCTCTGTCGGGCTCTACTGGGCTCTGTCGGGCTCTACTGGGCTCTACTGGGCCCTGTCGGGCTCTGTCGGACTCTGTCGGGCTCTGTCGGGCTCTACTGGGCTCTGTCGGGCCCTATCGGGCCCTATCGGGCTCTGTCGGGCTCTGTCGGGCCCTGTCGGGCTCTGTCGGGCTCTGTCGGGCTCTGTCGGGCTCTACTGGGCCCTGTCGGGCTCTGTCGGGCTCTGTCGGGCTCTGTCGGGCCCTGTCGGGCTCTGTCGGGCTCTACTGGGCCCTGTCGGGCTCTGTCGGGCTCTGTCGGGCCCTGTCGGGCTCTGTCGGGCTCTGTCGTGCTCTGTCGGGCTCTACTGGGCCCTGTCGGGCCCTGTCGGGCTCTGTCGGGCTCTGTCGGGCTCTGTCGGGCTCTACTGGGCCCTGTCGGGCCCTGTCGGGCTCTGTCGGGCTCTGTCGGGCCCTGTCGGGCTCTGTCGGGCTCTACTGGTCTCTGTCGGGCTCTGTCGGGCTCTGTCGGGCCCTGTCGGGCTCAACTGGTCTCTGTCGGGCTCTGTCGGGTTCTGTCGGGCTCTGTCGGGCTCTGTCGGGCTCTGTCGGGCTCTACTGGGCTCTACTGGGCTCTGTCGGGCTCTGTCGGGCCCTGTCAGGCCCTGTCGGGCTCTGTCGGGCTCTGTCGGGCTCTGTCGGGTTCTGTCGGGCTCTTTCGGGCTCTGTCGGGCTCTACTGGGCCCTGTCGGGCCCTGTCGGGCTCTGTCGGGCTCTGTCGGGCTCTACTGGGCCCTGTCGGGCCCTGTCAAACCCTGTCGGGCTCTGTCAGGCTCTGTCGGGCTCTGTCGGGCTCTACTGGGCTCTGTCGGGTTCTGTCGGGCTCTGTCGGGCTCTGTCGGGCTCTACTGCGCTCTGTCGGGCTCTATCGGGCCCTGTCGGGCTCTGTCGGGCTCTGTCGGTCTCTACTGGGCCCTGTCGGGCTCTGTCGGGCCCTGTCGGGCCCTGTCGGGCTCTGTCGGGCTCTGTCGGTCTCTGTCGGGCTCTGCTGGGCCCTGTCGGGCCCTGTCGGCCTCTGTCGGGCTCTGTCGGGCTCTGTCGGGCTCTACTGGGCTCTGTCGGGCTCTGTCGGGTTCTGTCGGGCTCTGTCGGGCTCTGTCGGGCTCTACTGGGCTCTACTGGGCTCTACTGGGCTCTGTCGGGCTCTACTGTTCCCTGTCGGGCTCTGTCGGGCTCTGTCGGGCTCTGTCGGGCTGTAATGGGCCCTGTCGGGCCCTGTCGGGCCCTGTCGGGCTCTGTCGGGCTCTACTGGGCCCTGTCGGGCCCTGTCGGGCCCTGTCGGGCTCTGTCGGGCTCTGTCGGGCTCTGTCGGCTCTACTGGGCTCTACTTGGCTCTGTCGGGCTCTGTCGGGCTCTACTGGGCCCTGTCGGGCCCTGTCGGGCTCTGTCGGGCTCTGTCGAGCTCTACTGGGCCCTGTCGGGCTCTGTCGGGCTCTGTCGGGCTCTGTCGGGCTCTACTGGGCTCTGTCGGGCTCTGTCGGTCTCTGTCGGGCTCTGTCGGGCTCTACTGGGCCCTGTCGGGCTCTGTCGGGCCCTGTCGGGCCCTGTCGGGCTCTGTCGGGCTCTGTCGGGCTCTGTCGGGCTCTACTGGGCTCTGTCGGGCTCTACTGGGCTCTACTGGGCCCTGTCGGGCTCTGTCGGACTCTGTCGGGCTCTGTCGGGCTCTACTGGGCTCTGTCGGGCCCTATCGGGCCCTATCGGGCTCTGTCGGGCTCTGTCGGGCCCTGTCGGGCTCTGTCGGGCTCTGTCGGGCTCTGTCGGGCTCTACTGGGCCTTGTCGGGCTCTGTCGGGCTCTGTCGGGCTCTGTCGGGCCCTGTCGGGCTCTGTCGGGCTCTACTGGGCCCTGTCGGGCTCTGTCGGGCTCTGTCGGGCCCTGTCGGGCTCTGTCGGGCCCTGTCGGGCTCTGTCGGGATCTGTCGTGCTCTGTCGGGCTCTACTGGGCCCTGTCGGGCCCTGTCGGGCTCTGTCGGGCTCTGTCGGGCTCTGTCGGGCTCTACTGGGCCCTGTCGGGCTCTGTCGGGTTCTGACGGGCTCTGTCGGGCTCTGTCGGGCTCTGTCGGGCTCTGTCGGGCCCTGTCGGGCTCTGTCGGGCTCTGTCGGGCCCTGTCGGGCTCTGTCGGGCTCTACTGGGCTCTACTGGGCTCTGTCGGGCTCTGTCGGGTTCTGACGGGCTCTGTCGGGCTCTGTCGGGCTCTGTCGGGCCCTGTCCGGCTCTGTCGGGCTCTGTCGTGCCCTGTCGGGCTCTGTCGGGCCCTGTCGGGCCCTGTCGGGCCCTGTCGGGCTCTGTCGGGCTCTGTCGGGCTCTGTCGGGCTCTACTGGGCCCTGTCGGGCCCTGTCGGGCCCTGTCGGGCTCTGTCGGGCTCTGTCGGGCTCTGTCGGGCTCTACTGGGCTCTGTCGGGCCCTGTCGGGCCCTGTCGGGCTCTGTCGGGCTCTGTCGGGCTCTGTCGGGCCCTGTCGGGCTCTGTCGGGCTCTGTCGGGTTCTACTGGGCCCTGTCGGGCCCCTTCGGGCCCTGTCGGGCTCTGTCGGGCTCTGTCGGGCCCTGTCGGGCCCTGTCGGGCTCTGTCGGGCTCTGTCGGGCTCTGTCGGGCTCTACTGGGCCCTTTCGGGCTCTGTCGGGCTCTGTCGGGCTCTGTCGGGCTCTGTCGGGCTCTACTGGGCCCTGTCGGGCTCTGTCGGGCTCTATCGGGCCCTGTCGGGCTATGTCGGGCTCTGTCAGGCTCTGTCGGGCTCTGTCGGGCTCTACTGGGCCCTGTCGGGCCCTGTCGGGCCCTGTCGGGCTCTACTGGGCTCTACTGGGCTCTGTCGGGCTCTGTCGGGCTCTACTGGGCCCTGTCGGGCCCTGTCGGGCTCTGTCGGGCCCTGTCGGGCCCTGTCGGGCTCTGTCGGGCTCTGTCGGGCCCTGTTGGGCTCTGTCGGGCTCTGTCGGGCTCTGTCGGGCTCTACTGGGCTGGACTGGGCTCTGTCGGGCTCTGTCGGGCTCTGTCGGGCTCTGTCGGGCTCTGTCGGGCTCTGTCGGGCTCTACTGGGCCCTGTCGGGCCCTGTCGGGCTCTGTCGGGCTCTGTCGGGCTCTGTCGGGCTCTGTCGGGCTCTGTCGGGCTCTGTCGGGCTCTACTGGGCTCTGTCGGGCTGTTTCGGGCTCTGTCGGGCTCTGTCGGGCTCTACTGGGCCCTGTCGGGCTCTGTCGGGCTCTGTCGGGCTCTGTCGGGCTCTGTTGGGCTCTGTCGGGCTCTACTGGGCCCTGTCGGGCTCTGTCGGGCTCTGTCGGGCCCTGTCGGGCTCTGTCGGGCTCTACTGGGCCCTGTCGGGCCCTGTCGGACTCTGTCGGGCCCTGTCGGGCTCTGTCGGGCCCTGTCGGGCTCTGTCGGGCTCTGTCGGGCCCTGTCGGGCCCTGTCGGGCTCTGTCGGGCTCTGTCGGGCTCTGTCGGGCTCTACTGGGCCCTGTCGTGCCCTGTCGGGCTCTGTCGGGCTCTGTCGGGCCCTGTCGGGCTCTGTCGGGCTCTGTCGGGCTCTGTCGGGCCCTGTCGGGCTCTGTCGGGCTCTACTGGGCCCTGTCGGGCTCTGTCGGGCTCTGTCGGGCTCTGTCGGGCTCTGTCGGGATCTGTCGGGCTCTACTGGGCCCTGTCGGTTTCTGTCGGGACCTGTCGGGCCCTGTCGGGCTCTGTCGGGCTCTGTCGGGCTCTGTCGGGCCCTGTCGCGCTCTGTCGGGCTCTGTCGGGCTCTGTCGGGCTCTACTGGGCCCTGTCGGGCCCTGTCGGACTCTGTCGGGCTCTGTCGGGCCCTGTCGGGCTCAACTGGTCTCTGTCGGGCTCTGTCGGGTTCTGTCGGGCTCTGTCGGGCTCTGTCGGGCTCTGTCGGGCTCTACTGGGCTCTACTGGGCTCTGTCGGGCTCTGTCGGGCCCTGTCGGGCCCTGTCGGGCTCTGTCGGGCTCTGTCGGGCTCTGTCGGGTTCTGTCGGGCTCTTTCGGGCTCTGTCGGGCTCTACTGGGCCCTGTCGGGCCCTGTCGGGCTCTGTCGGGCTCTGTCGGGCTCTACTGGGCTCTGTCGGGTTCTGTCGGGCTCTGTCGGGCTCTGTCGGGCTCTACTGCGCTCTGTCGGGCTCTGTCGGGCCCTGTCGGGCTCTGTCGGGCTCTGTCGGTCTCTACTGGGCCCTGTCGGGCTCTGTCGGGCCCTGTCGGGCCCTGTCGGGCTCTGTCGGGCTCTGTCGGTCTCTGTCGGGCTCTGCTGGGCCCTGTCGGGCCCTGACGGCCTCTGTCGGGCTCTGTCGGGCTCTGTCGGGCTCTACTGGGCTCTGTCGGGCTCTGTCGGGTTCTGTCGGGCTCTGTCGGGCTCTGTCGGGCTCTACTGGGCTCTACTGGGCTCTACTGGGCTCTGTCGGGCTCTACTGTTCCCTGTCGGGCTCTGTCGGGCTCTGTCGGGCTGTAATGGGCCCTGTCGGGCCCTGTCGGGCCCTGTCGGGCTCTGTCGGGCTCTACTGGGCCCTGTCGGGCCCTGTCGGGCCCTGTCGGGCTCTGTCGGGCTCTGTCGGGCTCTGTCGGCTCTACTGGGCTCTACTGGGCTCTGTCGGGCTCTGTCGGGCTCTACTGGGCCCTGTCGGGCCCTGTCGGGCTCTGTCGGGCTCTGTCGAGCTCTACTGGGCCCTGTCGGGCTCTGTCGGGCTCTGTCGGGCTCTGTCGGGCTCTACTGGGCTCTGTCGGGCTCTGTCGGTCTCTGTCGGGCTCTGTCGGGCTCTACTGGGCCCTGTCGGGCTCTGTCGGGCCCTGTCGGGCCCTGTCGGGCTCTGTCGGGCTCTGTCGGGCTCTGTCGGGCTCTACTGGGCTCTGTCGGGCTCTACTGGGCTCTACTGGGCCCTGTCGGGCTCTGTCGGACTCTGTCGGGCTCTGTCGGGCTCTACTGGGCTCTGTCGGGCCCTGTCGGGCCCTATCGGGCTCTGTCGGGCTCTACTGGGCTCTACTGGGCTCTGTCGGGCTCTGTCGGGCTCTACTGGGCCCTGTCGGGCCCTGTCGGGCTCTGTCGGGCTCTGTCGGGCTCTGTCGGGCTCTACTGGGCCCTGTCGGGCCCTGTCGGGCTCTGTCGGGCTCTGTCGGGCCCTGTCGGGCTCTGTCGGGCTCTACTGGGCTCTACTGGGCTCTGTCGGGCTCTGTCGGGCTCTGTCGGGCTCTGTCGGGCTCTGTCGGGCCCTGTCCGGCTCTGTCGGGCTCTGTCGGGCCCTGTCGGGCTCTGTCGGGCCCTGTCGGGCCCTGTCGGGCCCTGTCGGGCTCTGTCGGGCTCTGTCGGGCTCTGTCGGGCTCTACTGGGCCCTGTCGGGCCCTGTCGGGCCCTGTCGGGCTCTGTCGGGCTCTGTCGGGCTCTGTCGGGCTCTACTGGGCTCTGTCGGGCCCTGTCGGGCCCTGTCGGGCTCTGTCGGGCTCTGTCGGGCTCTGTCGGGCTCTACTGGGCTCTGTCGGGCCCTGTCGGGCCCTATCGGGCTCTGTCGGGCTCTGTCGGGCCCTGTCGGGCTCTGTCGGGCTCTGTTGGGCTCTGTCGGGCTCTACTGGGCCCTGTCGGGCTCTGTCGGGCTCTGTCGGGCTCTGTCGGGCCCTGTCGGGCCCTGTTGGGCTCTACTGGGCTCTGTCGGGCCCTGTCGGGCTCTGTCGGGCCCTGTCGGGCTCTGTCGGGCTCTGTCGGGCTCTGTCGGGCTCTGTCGGGCTCTGTCGGGCTCTACTGGGCTCTGTCGGGCTGTTTCGGGCTCTGTCGGGCTCTGTCGGGCTCTACTGGGCCCTGTCGGGCTCTGTCGGGCTCTGTCGGGCTCTGTCGGGCTCTGTCGGGCCCTGTCGGGCTCTGTCGGCCCCTGTCGGGCTCTGTCGGGCTCTGTCGGGCTCTGTCGGGCTCTGCTGGGCCCTGTCGGGCTCTGTCGGGCCCTGTCGGGCCCTGTCGGGCTCTGTCGGGCTCTGTCGGGCTCTACTGGGCTCTGTCGGGCTGTTTCGGGCTCTGTCGGGCTCTGTCGGGCTCTACTGGGCCCTGTCGGGCTCTGTCGGGCTCTGTCGGGCCCTGTCGGGCTCTGTCGGGCTCTACTGGGCCCTGTCGGGCCCTGTCGGACTCTGTCGGGCTCTGTCGGGCTCTGTCGGGCTCTGCTGGGCCCTGTCGGGCTCTGTCGGGCCCTGTCGGGCTCTGTCGGGCTCTGTCGGGCTCTGTCGGGCTCTGTTGGGCTCTGTCGGGCTCTACTGGGCCCTGTCGGGCTCTGTCGGGCTCTGTCGGGCTCTGTCGGGCCCTGTCGGGCTCTGTCGGGCTCTACTGGGCCCTGTCGGGCCCTGTCGGACTCTGTCGGGCTCTGTCGGGCTCTGTCGGGCCCTGTCGGGCTCTGTCGGGCTCTGTCGGGCTCTGTCGGGCTCTGTCGGGCCCTGTCGGGCTCTGTCGGGCTCTGTCGGGATCTACTGGGCCCTGTCGGGTTCTGTCGGGCTCTGTCGGGCTCTGTCGGGCTCTACTGGGCCCTGTCGGGCCCTGTCGGGCTCTGTCGGGCTCTGTCGGGCCCTGTCGGGCTCTGTCGGGCTCTGTCGGGCTCTGTCGGGCCCTGTCGGGCTCTGTCGGGCTCTACTGGGCCCTGTCGGGCTCTGTCGGGCTCTGTCGGGCTCTGTCGGGCTCTACTGGGCCCTGTCGGGCCCTGTCGGGCTCTGTCGGGCCCTGTCGGGCTCTGTCGGGCTCTGTCGGGCTCTGTCGGGCCCTGTCGCGCTCTGTCGGGCTCTGTCGGGCTCTGTCGGGCTCTACTGGGCCCTGTCGGGCCCTGTCGGGCTCTGTCGGGCTCTGTCGGGCTCTGTCGGGCTCAACTGGTCTCTGTCGGGCTCTGTCGGGCTCTGTCGGGCTCTGTCGGGCTCTACTGGGCTCTACTGGGCCCTGTCGGGCCCTGTCGGGCCCTGTCGGGCCCTGTCGGGCCCTGTCGGGCTCTGTCGGGCTCTGTCGGGCTCTGTCGGGTTCTGTCGGGCTCTGTCGGGCTCTGTCGGGCTCTACTGGGCCCTGTCGGGCCCTGTCGGGCTCTGTCGGGCTCTGTCGGGCTCTACTGGGCCCTGTCGGGCCCTGTCAAACCCTGTCGGGCTCTGTCGGGTTCTGTCGGGCTCTGTCGGGCTCTACTGGGCTCTGTCGGGCCCTGTCGGTCTCTGTCGGGCTCTGTCGGGCTCTGTCGGGCTCTACTGGGCTCTGTCGGGCCCTGTCGGGCTCTGTCGGGCTCTGTCGGGCTCTACTGGGCCCTGTCGGGCCCTGTCGGGCTCTGTCGGGCTCTGTCGGGCCCTGTCGGACTCTGTCGGGCTCTGTCGGGCTGTGTCGGTCTCTGTCGGGCTCTGCTGGGCCCTGTCGGGCCCTGTCAAACCCTGTCGGGCTCTGTCGGACTCTACTGGGCTCTGTCGGGCTCTCTCGGGCTCTGTCGGGCTCTGTCGGGCTCTGTCGGGCTCTACTGGGCTCTACTGGGCTCTACTGGGCTCTGTCGGCTCTACTGGGCCCTGTCGGGCTCTGTCGGGCTCTGTCGGGCTCTGTCGGGCTCTGTCGGGCTGTATTGGGCCCTGTCGGGCCCTGTCGTGCCCTGTCGGGCTCTGTCGGGCTCTACTGGGCCCTGTCGGGCTCTGTCGGGCTCTGTCGGGCTCTACTGGGCTCTACTGGGCTCTGTCGGGCTCTGTCGGGCTCTACTGGGCCCTGTCGGGCCCTGTCGGGCTCTGTCGGGCTCTGTCGGGCTCTGTCGGGCTCTGTCGAGCTCTACTGGGCCCTGTCGGGCCCTGTCGGGCTCTGTCGGGCTCTGTCGGGCTCTGTCGGGCTCTACTGGGCTCTGTCGGGCTCTGTCGGGCTCTGTCGGGCTCTGTCGGGCTCTACTGGGCCCTGTCGGGCTCTGTCGGGCCCTGTCGGGCTCTGTCGGGCTCTGTCAGGCTCTGTCGGGCTCTACTGGGCTCTGTCGGGCTCTACTGGGCTCTACTGGGCCCTGTCAGGCTCTGTCGGACTCTGTCGGGCTCTGTCGGGCTCTACTGGGCTCTGTCGGGCTCTGTCGGGCCCTGTCGGGCCCTATCGGGCTCTGTCGGGCTCTGTCGGGCCCTGTCGGGCTCTGTCGGGCTCTGTCGGGCTCTGTCGGGCTCTACTGGGCCCTGTCGGGCTCTGTCGGGCTCTGTCGGGCTCTGTCGGGCCCTGTCGGGCTCTGTCGGGCTCTACTGGGCCCTGTCGGGCCCTGTCGGGCTCTGTCGGGCTCTGTCGGGCCCTGTCGGGCTCTGTCGGGCCCTGTCGGGCTCTGTCGGGCTCTGTCGGGCTCTACTGGGCCCTGTCGGGCCCTGTCGGGCTCTGTCGGGCTCTGTCGGGCTCTGTCGGGCTCTGTCGTGCTCTGTCGGGCTCTACTGGTCCCTGTCGGGCCCTGTCGGGCTCTGTCGGGCTCTGTCGGGCTCTACTGGGCCCTGTCGGGCCCTGTCGGGCCCTGTCGGGCTCTGTCGGCCTCTGTCGGGCTCTGTCGGGATCTACTGGGCTCTACTGGGCTCTGTCGGGCTCTGTCGGGCTCTGTCGGGCTCTGTCGGGCCCTGTCCGGCTCTGTCGGGCTCTGTCGGGCTCTGTCGGGCTCTGTCGGGCTCTACTGGGCCCTGTCGGGCCCCTTCGGGCCCTGTCGGGCTCTGTCGGGCTCTGTCGGGCCCTGTCGGGCCCTGTCGGGCTCTGTCGGGCTCTGTCGGGCTCTGTCGGGCTCTACTGGGCCCTTTCGGGCTCTGTCGGGCTCTGTCGGGCTCTGTCGGGCTCTGTCGGGCTCTGTCGGGCTCTAGTCGGGCTCTATCGGGCCCTGTCGGGCCCTGTCGGGCTCTGTCAGGCTCTGTCGGGCTCTGTCAGGCTCTGTCGGGCTCTGTCAGGCTCTGTCGGGCCCTGTCGGGCTCTGTCGGGCCCTGTCGGGCCCTGTCGGGCTCTACTGGGCTCTACTGGGCTCTGTCGGGCTCTACTGGGCCCTGTCGGGCCCTGTTGGGCCCTGTCGGGCTCTGTCGGGCCCTGTCGGGCCCTGTCGGGCTCTGTCGGGCTCTGTCGGGCCCTGTTGGGCTCTGTCGGGCTCTGTCGGGCTCTGTCGGGCTCTACTGGGCTCTACTGGGCTCTGTCGGGCTCTGTCGGGCTCTACTGGGCCCTGTCGGGCCCTGTCGGGCCCTGTCGGGCTCTGTCGGGCTCTACTGGGCTCTGTCGGGCTCTGTCGGGCTCTGTCGGGCTCTGTCGGGCTCTACTGGGCTCTGTCGGGCTGTTTCGGGCTCTGTCGGGCTCTGTCGGGCTCTACTGGGCCCTGTCGGGCTCTGTCGGGCTCTGTCGGGCTCTGTCGGGCTCTGTCGGGCCCTGTCGGGCTCTGTCGGGCTCTGTCGGGCTCTGTCGGGCTCTGCTGGGCCCTGTCGGGCCCTGTCGGGCCCTGTCGGGCTCTGTCGGGCTCTGTCGGGCCCTGTCGGGCTCTGTCGGGCTCTGTCGGGCTCTGTTGGGCTCTGTCGGGCTCTACTGGGCCCTGTCGGGCTCTGTCGGGCTCTGTCGGGCCCTGTCGGGCTCTGTCGGGCTCTACTGGGCCCTGTCGGGCCCTGTCGGACTCTGTCGGGCCCTGTCGGGCTCTGTCGGGCCCTGTCGGGCTCTGTCGGGCTCTGTCGGGCTCTGTCGGGCCCTGTCGGGCTCTGTCGGGCTCTGTCGGGCTCTGTCGGGCTCTACTGGGCCCTGTCGTGCCCTGTCGGGCTCTGTCGGGCTCTGTCGGGCCCTGTCGGGCTCTGTCGGGCTCTGTCGGGCTCTGTCGGGCCCTGTCGGGCTCTGTCGGGCTCTACTGGGCCCTGTCGGGCTCTGTCGGGCTCTGTCGGGCTCTGTCGGGATCTGTCGGGCTCTACTGGGCCCTGTCGGGTTCTGTCGGGACCTGTCGGGCCCTGTCGGGCTCTGTCGGGCTCTGTCGGGCTCTGTCGGGCCCTGTCGCGCTCTGTCGGGCTCTGTCGGGCTCTGTCGGGCTCTACTGGGCCCTGTCGGGCCCTGTCGGGCTCTGTCGGGCTCTGTCGGGCCCTGTCGGGCTCAACTGATCTCTGTCGGGCTCTGTCGGGTTCTGTCGGGCTCTGTCGGGCTCTGTCGGGCTCTGTCGGGCTCTACTGGGCTCTACTGGGCTCTGTCGGGCTCTGTCGGTCCCTGTCGGGCCCTGTCGGGCTCTGTCGGGCCCTGTCGGGCCCTGTCGGGCTCTGTCGGGCTCTGTCGGGCTCTGTCGGGTTCTGTCGGGCTCTTTCGGGCTCTGTCGGGCTCTACTGGGCCCTGTCGGGCCCTGTCGGGCTCTGTCGGGCTCTGTCGGGCTCTACTGGGCCCTGTCGGGCCCTGTCAAACCCTGTCGGGCTCTGTCGGGCTCTGTCGGGCTCTGTCGGGCTCTACTGGGCTCTGTCGGGTTCTGTCGGGCTCTGTCGGGCTCTGTCGGGCTCTACTGCGCTCTGTCGGGCTCTGTCGGGCCCTGTCGGGCTCTGTCGGGCTCTGTCGGTCTCTACTGGGCCCTGTCGGGCTCTGTCGGGCCCTGTCGGGCCCTGTCGGGCTCTGTCGGGCTCTGTCGGTCTCTGTCGGGCTCTGCTGGGCCCTGTCGGGCCCTGTCGGCCTCTGTCGGGCTCTGTCGGGCTCTGTCGGGCTCTACTGGGCTCTGTCGGGCTCTGTCGGGTTCTGTCGGGCTCTGTCGGGCTCTGTCGGGCTCTACTGGGCTCTACTGGGCTCTACTGGGCTCTGTCGGGCTCTACTGTTCCCTGTCGGGCTCTGTCGGGCTCTGTCGGGCTCTGTCGGGCTGTAATGGGCCCTGTCGGGCCCTGTCGGGCCCTGTCGGGCTCTGTCGGGCTCTACTGGGCCCTGTCGGGCCCTGTCGGGCCCTGTCGGGCTCTGTCGGGCTCTGTCGGGCTCTGTCGGCTCTACTGGGCTCTACTTGGCTCTGTCGGGCTCTGTCGGGCTCTACTGGGCCCTGTCGGGCCCTGTCGGGCTCTGTCGGGCTCTGTCGAGCTCTACTGGGCCCTGTCGGGCTCTGTCGGGCTCTGTCGGGCTCTGTCGGGCTCTACTGGGCTCTGTCGGGCTCTGTCGGTCTCTGTCGGGCTCTGTCGGGCTCTACTGGGCCCTGTCGGGCTCTGTCGGGCCCTGTCGGGCCCTGTCGGGCTCTGTCGGGCTCTGTCGGGCTCTGTCGGGCTCTACTGGGCTCTGTCGGGCTCTACTGGGCTCTACTGGGCCCTGTCGGGCTCTGTCGGACTCTGTCGGGCTCTGTCGGGCTCTACTGGGCTCTGTCGGGCCCTATCGGGCCCTATCGGGCTCTGTCGGGCTCTGTCGGGCCCTGTCGGGCTCTGTCGGGCTCTGTCGGGCTCTGTCGGGCTCTACTGGGCCCTGTCGGGCTCTGTCGGGCTCTGTCGGGCTCTGTCGGGCCCTGTCGGGCTCTGTCGGGCTCTACTGGGCCCTGTCGGGCTCTGTCGGGCTCTGTCGGGCCCTGTCGGGCTCTGTCGGGCCCTGTCGGGCTCTGTCGGGCTCTGTCGTGCTCTGTCGGGCTCTACTGGGCCCTGTCGGGCCCTGTCGGGCTCTGTCGGGCTCTGTCGGGCTCTGTCGGGCTCTACTGGGCCCTGTCGGGCCCTGTCGGGCTCTGTCGGGCTCTGTCGGGCCCTGTCGGGCTCTGTCGGGCTCTACTGGGCTCTACTGGGCTCTGTCGGGCTCTGTCGGGTTCTGACGGGCTCTGTCGGGCTCTGTCGGGCTCTGTCGGGCCCTGTCCGGCTCTGTCGGGCTCTGTCGTGCCCTGTCGGGCTCTGTCGGGCCCTGTCGGGCCCTGTCGGGCCCTGTCGGGCTCTGTCGGGCTCTGTCGGGCTCTGTCGGGCCCTGTCGCGCTCTTTCGGGCTCTGTCGGGCTCTGTCGGGCTCTACTGGGCCCTGTCGGGCCCTGTCGGGCTCTGTCGGGCTCTGTCGGGCCCTGTCGGGCTCAACTGGTCTCTGTCGGGCTCTGTCGGGTTCTGTCGGGCTCTGTCGGGCTCTGTCGGGCTCTGTCGGGCTCTACTGGGCTCTACTGGGCTCTGTCGGGCTCTGTCGGGCCCTGTCAGGCCCTGTCGGGCTCTGTCGGGCTCTGTCGGGCTCTGTCGGGTTCTGTCGGGCTCTTTCGGGCTCTGTCGGGCTCTACTGGGCCCTGTCGGGCCCTGTCGGGCTCTGTCGGGCTCTGTCGGGCTCTACTGGGCCCTGTCGGGCCCTGTCAAACCCTGTCGGGCTCTGTCAGGCTCTGTCGGGCTCTGTCGGGCTCTACTGGGCTCTGTCGGGTTCTGTCGGGCTCTGTCGGGCTCTGTCGGGCTCTACTGCGCTCTGTCGGGCTCTATCGGGCCCTGTCGGGCTCTGTCGGGCTCTGTCGGTCTCTACTGGGCCCTGTCGGGCTCTGTCGGGCCCTGTCGGGCCCTGTCGGGCTCTGTCGGGCTCTGTCGGTCTCTGTCGGGCTCTGCTGGGCCCTGTCGGGCCCTGTCGGCCTCTGTCGGGCTCTGTCGGGCTCTGTCGGGCTCTACTGGGCTCTGTCGGGCTCTGTCGGGTTCTGTCGGGCTCTGTCGGGCTCTGTCGGGCTCTACTGGGCTCTACTGGGCTCTACTGGGCTCTGTCGGGCTCTACTGTTCCCTGTCGGGCTCTGTCGGGCTCTGTCGGGCTCTGTCGGGCTGTAATGGGCCCTGTCGGGCTCTGTCGGGCTCTACTGAGCCCTGTCGGGCCCTGTCGGGCCCTGTCGGGCTCTGTCGGGCTCTGTCGGGCTCTGTCGGCTCTACTGGGCTCTACTTGGCTCTGTCGGGCTCTGTCGGGCTCTACTGGGCCCTGTCGGGCCCTGTCGGGCTCTGTCGGGCTCCGTCAAGCTCTACTGGGCCCTGTCGGGCTCTGTCGGGCTCTGTCGGGCTCTGTCGGGCTCTACTGGGCTCTGTCGGGCTCTGTCGGTCTCTGTCGGGCTCTGTCGGGCTCTACTGGGCCCTGTCGGGCTCTGTCGGGCCCTGTCGGGCCCTGTCGGGCTCTGTCGGGCTCTGTCGGGCTCTGTCGGGCTCTACTGGGCTCTGTCGGGCTCTACTGGGCTCTACTGGGCCCTGTCGGGCTCTGTCGGACTCTGTCGGGCTCTGTCGGGCTCTACTGGGCTCTGTCGGGCCCTATCGGGCCCTATCGGGCTCTGTCGGGCTCTGTCGGGCCCTGTCGGGCTCTGTCGGGCTCTGTCGGGCTCTGTCGGGCTCTACTGGGCCTTGTCGGGCTCTGTCGGGCTCTGTCGGGCTCTGTCGGGCCCTGTCGGGCTCTGTCGGGCTCTACTGGGCCCTGTCGGGCTCTGTCGGGCTCTGTCGGGCCCTGTCGGGCTCTGTCGGGCCCTGTCGGGCTCTGTCGGGATCTGTCGTGCTCTGTCGGGCTCTACTGGGCCCTGTCGGGCCCTGTCGGGCTCTGTCGGGCTCTGTCGGGCTCTGTCGGGCTCTACTGGGCCCTGTCGGGCCCTGTCGGGCTCTGTCGGGCTCTGTCGGGCCCTGTCGGGCTCTGTCGGGCTCTACTGGGCTCTACTGGGCTCTGTCGGGCTCTGTCGGGTTCTGACGGGCTCTGTCGGGCTCTGTCGGGCTCTGTCGGGCCCTGTCCGGCTCTGTCGGGCTCTGTCGTGCCCTGTCGGGCTCTGTCGGGCCCTGTCGGGCCCTGTCGGGCCCTGTCGGGCTCTGTCGGGCTCTGTCGGGCTCTGTCGGGCTCTACTGGGCCCTGTCGGGCCCTGTCGGGCCCTGTCGGGCTCTGTCGGGCTCTGTCGGGCTCTGTCGGGCTCTACTGGGCTCTGTCGGGCCCTGTCGGGCCCTGTCGGGCTCTGTCGGGCTCTGTCGGGCTCTGTCGGGCCCTGTCGGGCTCTGTCGGGCTCTGTCGGGTTCTACTGGGCCCTGTCGGGCCCCTTCGGGCCCTGTCGGGCTCTGTCGGGCTCTGTCGGGCTCTGTCGGGCTCTGTCGGGCTCTACTGGGCCCTTTCGGGCTCTGTCGGGCTCTGTCGGGCTCTGTCGGGCTCTGTCGGGCTCTACTGGGCCCTGTCGGGCTCTGTCGGGCTCTATCGGGCCCTGTCGGGCTATGTCGGGCTCTGTCAGGCTCTGTCGGGCTCTGTCGGGCTCTACTGGGCCCTGTCGGGCCCTGTCGGGCCCTGTCGGGCTCTACTGGGCTCTACTGGGCTCTGTCGGGCTCTGTCGGGCTCTACTGGGCCCTGTCGGGCCCTGTCGGGCTCTGTCGGGCCCTGTCGGGCCCTGTCGGGCTCTGTCGGGCTCTGTCGGGCCCTGTTGGGCTCTGTCGGGCTCTGTCGGGCTCTGTCGGGCTCTACTGGGCTGGACTGGGCTCTGTCGGGCTCTGTCGGGCTCTGTCGGGCCCTGTCGGGCTCTGTCGGGCCCTGTCGGGCTCTGTCGGGCTCTACTGGGCTCTGTCGGGCTCTTTCGGGCTCTGTCGGGCTCTGTCGGGCTCTACTGGGCTCTGTCGGGCTCTTTCGGGCTCTGTCGGGCTCTGTCGGGCTCTACTGGGCCCTGTCGGGCTCTGTCGGGCCCTGTCGGGCTCTGTCGGGCTCTGTCGGGCTCTGCTGGGCCCTGTCGGGCTCTGTCGGGCCCTGTCGGGCCCTGTCGGGCTCTGTCGGGCTCTGTCGGGCCCTGTCGGGCTCTGTCGGGCTCTGTCGGGCTCTGTTGGGCTCTGTCGGGCTCTACTGGGCCCTGTCGGGCTCTGTCGGGCTCTGTCGGGCTCTGTCGGGCCCTGTCGGGCTCTGTCGGGCTCTACTGGGCCCTGTCGGGCCCTGTCGGACTCTGTCGGGCCCTGTCGGGCTCTGTCGGGCCCTGTCGGGCTCTGTCGGGCTCTGTCGGGCTCTGTCGGGCCCTGTTGGGCTCTGTCGGGCTCTGTCGGGATCTACTGGGCCCTGTCGGGTTCTGTCGGGCTCTGTCGGGCTCTGTCGGGCTCTACTGGGCCCTGTCGGGCCCTGTCGGGCTCTGTCGGGCTCTGTCGGGCCCTGTCGGGCTCTGTCGGGCTCTGTCGGGCTCTGTCGGGCCCTGTCGGGCTCTGTCGGGCTCTACTGGGCCCTGTCGGGCCCTGTCGGGCCCTGTCGGGCTCTGTCGGGCTCTGTCGGGCCCTGTCGGGCTCTGTCGGGCTCTGTCGGGCTCTGTCGGGCTCTGTCGGGCTCTACTGGGCCCTGTCGGGCCCTGTCGGGCTCTGTCGGGCTCTGTCGGGCTCTGTCGGGCTCAACTGGTCTCTGTCGGGCTCTGTCGGGTTCTGTCGGGCTCTGTCGGGCTCTGTCGGGCTCTGTCGGGCTCTACTGGGCTCTACTGGGCTCTGTCGGGCTCTGTCGGGCTCTACTGGGCCCTGTCGGGCTCTGTCGGGCTCTTTCGGGCCCTGTCGGGCTCTGTCGGGCTCTGTCGGTCTCTGTCGGGTTCTGTCGGGCTCTGTCGGGCTCTGTCGGGCTCTGTCGGGCTCTGTCGGGCTCTACTGGGCCCTGTCGGGCCCTGTCGGGCTCTGTCGGGCTCTGTCGGGCTCTACTGGGCCCTGTCGGGCTCTGTCGGGCCCTGTCGGGCTCTGTCGGGCTCTGTCGGGCTCTGCTGGGCCCTGTCGGGCTCTGTCGGGCCCTGTCGGGCCCTGTCGGGCTCTGTCGGGCTCTGTCGGGCCCTGTCGGGCTCTGTCGGGCTCTGTCGGGCTCTGTTGGGCTCTGTCGGGCTCTACTGGGCCCTGTCGGGCTCTGTCGGGCTCTGTCGGGCTCTGTCGGGCCCTGTCGGGCTCTGTCGGGCTCTACTGGGCCCTGTCGGGCCCTGTCGGACTCTGTCGGGCCCTGTCGGGCTCTGTCGGGCCCTGTCGGGCTCTGTCGGGCTCTGTCGGGCTCTGTCGGGCCCTGTTGGGCTCTGTCGGGCTCTGTCGGGATCTACTGGGCCCTGTCGGGTTCTGTCGGGCTCTGTCGGGCTCTGTCGGGCTCTACTGGGCCCTGTCGGGCCCTGTCGGGCTCTGTCGGGCTCTGTCGGGCCCTGTCGGGCTCTGTCGGGCTCTGTCGGGCTCTGTCGGGCCCTGTCGGGCTCTGTCGGGCTCTACTGGGCCCTGTCGGGCTCTGTCGGGCTCTGTCGGGCCCTGTCGGGCCCTGTCGGGCTCTGTCGGGCTCTGTCGGGCCCTGTCGGGCTCTGTCGGGCTCTGTCGGGCTCTGTCGGGCTCTACTGGGCCCTGTCGGGCCCTGTCGGGCTCTGTCGGGCTCTGTCGGGCTCTGTCGGGCTCAACTGGTCTCTGTCGGGCTCTGTCGGGTTCTGTCGGGCTCTGTCGGGCTCTGTCGGGCTCTGTCGGGCTCTACTGGGCTCTACTGGGCTCTGTCGGGCTCTGTCGGGCTCTACTGGGCCCTGTCGGGCTCTGTCGGGCTCTTTCGGGCCCTGTCGGGCTCTGTCGGGCTCTGTCGGTCTCTGTCGGGTTCTGTCGGGCTCTGTCGGGCTCTGTCGGGCTCTGTCGGGCTCTGTCGGGCTCTACTGGGCCCTGTCGGGCCCTGTCGGGCTCTGTCGGGCTCTGTCGGGCTCTACTGGGCCCTGTCGGGCCCTGTCGGGCCCTGTCGGGCTCTGTCGGGTTCTGTCGGGCTCTACTGGGCTCTGTCGGGCTCTGTCGGGTTCTGTCGGGCTCTTCTGGGCTCTGTCGGGCTCTTCTGGGCTCTGTCGGGCCCTATCGTCTCTGTCGGGCTCTGTCGGGCCCTGTCGGGCTCTGTCGGGCTCTGTCGGGCTCTGTCGGGCTCTACTGGGCCCTGTCGGGCCCTGTCGGGCCCTGTCGGGCTCTGTCGGGCTCTGTCGGGCTCTGTCGGGCTCTACTGGGCCCTGTCGGGCTCTGTCGGGCCCTGTCGGGCTCTGTCGGGCTCTGTCGGGCTCTGCTGGGCCCTGTCGGGCTCTGTCGGGCCCTGTCGGGCCCTGTCGGGCTCTGTCGGGCTCTGTCGGGCCCTGTCGGGCTCTGTCGGGCTCTGTCGGGCTCTGTTGGGCTCTGTCGGGCTCTACTGGGCCCTGTCGGGCTCTGTCGGGCTCTGTCGGGCTCTGTCGGGCCCTGTCGGGCTCTGTCGGGCTCTACTGGGCCCTGTCGGGCCCTGTCGGACTCTGTCGGGCCCTGTCGGGCTCTGTCGGGCCCTGTCGGGCTCTGTCGGGCTCTGTCGGGCTCTGTCGGGCCCTGTTGGGCTCTGTCGGGCTCTGTCGGGATCTACTGGGCCCTGTCGGGTTCTGTCGGGCTCTGTCGGGCTCTGTCGGGCTCTACTGGGCCCTGTCGGGCCCTGTCGGGCTCTGTCGGGCTCTGTCGGGCCCTGTCGGGCTCTGTCGGGCTCTGTCGGGCTCTGTCGGGCCCTGTCGGGCTCTGTCGGGCTCTACTGGGCCCTGTCGGGCTCTGTCGGGCTCTGTCGGGCCCTGTCGGGCCCTGTCGGGCTCTGTCGGGCTCTGTCGGGCCCTGTCGGGCTCTGTCGGGCTCTGTCGGGCTCTGTCGGGCTCTGTTGGGCTCTACTGGGCCCTGTCGGGCCCTGTCGGGCTCTGTCGGGCTCTGTCGGGCTCTGTCGGGCTCAACTGGTCTCTGTCGGGCTCTGTCGGGTTCTGTCGGGCTCTGTCGGGCTCTGTCGGGCTCTGTCGGGCTCTACTGGGCTCTACTGGGCTCTGTCGGGCTCTGTCGGGCTCTACTGGGCCCTGTCGGGCTCTGTCGGGCTCTTTCGGGCCCTGTCGGGCTCTGTCGGGCTCTGTCGGTCTCTGTCGGGTTCTGTCGGGCTCTGTCGGGCTCTGTCGGGCTCTGTCGGGCTCTGTCGGGCTCTACTGGGCCCTGTCGGGCCCTGTCGGGCTCTGTCGGGCTCTGTCGGGCTCTACTGGGCCCTGTCGGGCCCTGTCGGGCCCTGTCGGGCTCTGTCGGGTTCTGTCGGGCTCTACTGGGCTCTGTCGGGCTCTGTCGGGTTCTGTCGGGCTCTTCTGGGCTCTGTCGGGCTCTTCTGGGCTCTGTCGGGCCCTATCGTCTCTGTCGGGCTCTGTCGGGCCCTGTCGGGCTCTGTCGGGCTCTGTCGGGCTCTGTCGGGCTCTACTGGGCCCTGTCGGGCCCTGTCGGGCCCTGTCGGGCCCTGTCGGGCTCTGTCGGGCTCTGTCGGGCTCTGTCGGGCTCTACTGGGCCCTGTCGGGCCCTGTCGGGCTCTGTCGGGATCTACTGGGCTCTGTCAGGCTCTGTCGGGCTCTGTCGGGCCCTGTCGGGCTCTGTCGGGCTATGTCGGGCTCTGTCGGGCTCTACTGGGCTCTGTCGGGCTCTGTCGGGCTCTTTCGGGCTCTGTCGGGCTCTGTCGGGCTCTACTGGGCCCTGTCGGGCTCTGTCGGGCCCTGTCGGGCTCTGTCGGGCTCTGTCGGGCTCTGCTGGGCCCTGTCGGGCTCTGTCGGGCCCTGTCGGGCCCTGTCGGGCTCTGTCGGGCTCTGTCGGGCCCTGTCGGGCTCTGTCGGGCTCTGTCGGGCTCTGTTGGGCTCTGTCGGGCTCTACTGGGCCCTGTCGGGCTCTGTCGGGCTCTGTCGGGCTCTGTCGGGCCCTGTCGGGCTCTGTCGGGCTCTACTGGGCCCTGTCGGGCCCTGTCGGACTCTGTCGGGCTCTGTCGGGCTCTGTCGGGCCCTGTCGGGCTCTGTCGGGCTCTGTCGGGCTCTGTCGGGCTCTGTCGGGCTCTGTCGGGCCCTGTCGGGCTCTGTCGGGCTCTGTCGGGATCTACTGGGCCCTGTCGGGTTCTGTCGGGCTCTGTCGGGCTCTACTGGGCCCTGTCGGGCTCTGTCGGGCTCTGTCAGGCCCTGTCGGGCTCTGTCGGGCTCTGTCGGGCTCTGTCGGGCCCTGTCGGGCTCTGTCGGGCTCTGTCGGGCTCTGTCGGGCTCTACTGGGCCCTGTCGGGCCCTGTCGGGCTCTGTTGGGCTCTGTCGGGCTCAACTGGTCTCTGTCGGGCTCTGTCGGGCTCTGTCGGGCTCTGTCGGGCTCTGTCGGGCTCTACTGGGCTCTACTGGGCTCTGTCGGGCTCTGTCGGGCTCTACTGGGCCCTGTCGGGCTCTGTCGGGCCCTGTCGGGCTCTGTCGGGCTCTGTCGGGCTCTGTCGGGTTCTGTCGGGCTCTGTCGGGCTCTGTCGGGCTCTGTCGGGCTCTACTGGGCCCTGTCGGGCCCTGTCGGGCCCTGTCGGGCTCTGTCGGGCTCTGTCGGGCTCTGTAGGGCTCTACTGGGCTCTGTCGGGCTCTGTCGGGTTCTGTCGGGCTCTGTCGGGCTCTGTCGGGCTCTTCTGGGCTCTGTCGGGCCCTGTCGGTCTCTGTCGGGCTCTGTCGGGCCCTGTCGGGCTCTGTCGGGCTCTGTCGGGCTCTGTCGGGCTCTACTGGGCCCTGTCGGGCCCTGTCGGGCCCTGTCGGGCTCTGTCGGGCTCTGTCGGGCTCTGTCGGGCTCTACTGGGCTCTACTGGGCTCTGTCGGGCTCTGTCGGGCTCTACTGGGCCCTGTCGGGCCCTGTCGGGCTCTGTCCGGCTCTACTGGGCTCTGTCAGGCTCTGTCGGGCTCTGTCGGGCCCTGTCGGGCTCTGTCGGGCTCTGTCGGGCCCTGTCGGGCTCTGTCAGGCTATGTCGGGCTCTGTCGGGCTCTACTGGGCTCTGTCGGGCTCTGTCGGGCTCTGTCGGGCTCTACTGGGCCCTGTCGGGCTCTGTCGGGCCCTGTCGGGCTCTGTCGGGCTCTGTCGGGCCCTGTCGGGCTCTGTCGGGCTCTGTCGGGCTCTACTGGGCTCTGTCGGGCTCTACTGGGCTCTACTGGGCCCTATCGGGCTCTGTCGGTTTCTGTCGGGCTCTACTGGGCTCTGTCGGGCCCTGTCGGGCCCTGTCGGGCTCTGTCGGGCTCTGTCGGGCTCTGTCGGTCTCTACTGGGCCCTGTCGGGCTCTGTCGGGCCCTGTCGGGCTCTGTCGGGCCCTGTCGGGCTCTGTCGGGCTCTGTCGGGCCCTGTCGGGCTCTGTCGGGCTCTTCTGGGCCCTGTCGGGCCCTGTCGGGCTCTGTCGGGCTCTTTCGGGCCCTGTCGGGCTCTGTCGGGCCCTGTCGGGCTCTGTCGGGCTCTGTCGGGCTCTGTCGGGCTCTGCTGGGCCCTGTCGGGCTCTGTCGGGCTCTGTCTGGCCCTGTCGGGCTCTGTCGGGCTCTACTGGGCCCTGTCGGGCCCTGTCGGGCTCTGTCGGGCTCTGTCGGGCTCTACTGGGCTAAACTGGGCTCTGTCGGGCCCGGTCGGGCCCTGTCGGGCTCTGTCGGGCTCTGTCGGGCTCTACTGGGCTAAACTGGGCTCTGTCGGGCCCTGTCGGGCTCTGTCGGGCTCTGTCGGGCTCTGTCGGGCTCTACTGGGCTAAACTGGGCTCTGTCGGGCCCTGTCGGGCCCTGTCGGGCCCTGTCGGGCCCTGTCGGGCTCTGTCGGGCTCTGTCGGGCCCTGTCGGGCTCTGTCGGGCCCTGTCGGGCCCTGTCGGGCTCTGTCGGGCTCTGTCGGGCTCTGTCGGGCTCTGTCGGGCCCTGTCGGGCTCTGTCGGGCTCTGTCGGGCTCTGTCGGGCTCTGTCGGGCTCTGTCGGGCCCTGTCGGGCTCTGTCGGGCTCTGACGGGCTCTGTCGGGCTCTACTGGGCCCTGTCGGGCCCTGTCGGGCTGTGTCGGGCCCTGTCGGGCCCTGTCGGGCTCTGTCGGGCCCTGTTGGGCTCTGTCGGGCTCTGTCGGGCTCTGTCGGGCTCTGTCGGGCTCTGTCGGGCTCTACTGGGCCCTGTCGCGCCCTGTCGGGCCCTGTCGGGCTCTGTAGGGCTCTGTCGGGCTCTACTGGGCTCTACTGGGCTCTGTCGGGCTCTGTCGGGTTCTGACGGGCTCTGTCGGGCTCTGTCGGGCTCTGTCGGGCCCTGTCCGGCTCTGTCGGGCTCTGTCGTGCCCTGTCGGGCTCTGTCGGGCCCTGTCGGGCCCTGTCGGGCTCTGTCGGGCCCTGTCGGGCCCTGTCGGGCTCTGTCGGGCTCTGTCGGGCCCTGTCGGGCTCTACTGGGCCCTGTCGGGCCCTGTCGGGCCCTCTCGGGCTCTGTCGGGCCCTGTCGGGCCCTGTTGGGCTCTGTCGGGCTCTGTCGGGCTCTGTCGGGCTCTGTCGGGCTCTGTCGGGCTCTACTGGGCCCTGTCGCGCCCTGTCGGGCCCTGTCGGGCTCTGTCGGGCTCTGTCGGGCTCTGTCGGGCTCTACTGGGCTCTGTCGGGCCCTGTCGGGCCCTGTCGGGCTCTGTCGGGCTCTGTCGGGCCCTGTCGGGCCCTTTCGGGCTCTGTCGGGCTCTACTTGGCCCTGTCGGGCCCCTTCGGGCCCTGTCGGGCTCTGTCGGGCCCTGTCGGGCCCTGTCGGGCTCTGTCGGGCTCTGCCGGGCCCTGTCGGGCCCTGTCGGGCTCTGTCGGGCTCTGTCGGGCTCTACTGGGCCCTGTCGGGCTCTGTCGGGCTCTGTCGGGCCCTGTCGGGCCCTGTCGGGCTCTGTCGGGCTCTGTCGGGCCCTGTCGGGCTCTGTCGGGCTCTGTCGGGCTCTACTGGGCTCTACTGGGCTCTGTCGGGCTCTGTCGGGCTCTACTGGGCCTTGTCGGGCCCTGTCGGGCCCTGTCGGGCTCTGTCGGGCTCTACTGGGCTCTGTCGGGCTCTGTCGGGCCCTGTCGGGCTCTGTCGGGCTCTGTCGGGCTCTACTGGGCCCTGTCGGGCTCTGTCGGGCTCTGTCGGGCCCTGTCGGGCCCTGTCGGGCTCTGTCGGGCTCTGTCGGGCCCTGTCGGGCTCTGTCGGGCTCTGTCGGGCTCTACTGGGCTCTACTGGGCTCTGTCGGGCTCTGTCGGGCTCTACTGGGCCTTGTCGGGCCCTGTCGGGCTCTGTCGGGCTCTGTCGGGCTCTACTGGGCCCTGTCGGGCTCTGTCGGGCTCTGTCGGGCCCTGTCGGGCCCTGTCGGGCTCTGTCGGGCTCTGTCGGGCCCTGTCGGGCTCTGTCGGGCTCTGTCGGGCTCTACTGGGCTCTACTGGGCTCTGTCGGGCTCTGTCGGGCTCTACTGGGCCTTGTCGGGCCCTGTCGGGCCCTGTCGGGCTCTGTCGGGCTCTACTGGGCTCTGTCGGGCTCTGTCGGGCCCTGTCGGGCTCTGTCGGGCTCTGTCGGGCTCTACTGGGCTCTGTCGGGCTCTGTCGGGCTCTGCTGGGCCCTGTCGGGCTCTGTCGGGCCCTGTCGGGCTCTGTCGGGCTCTGTCGGGCTCTACTGGGCCCTGTCGGGCTCTGTCGGGCTCTGTCGGGCCCTGTCGGGCCCTGTCGGGCTCTGTCGGGCTCTACTGGGCCCTGTCGGGCCCTGTCGGACTCTGTCGGGCTCTGTCGGACCCTGTCGGGCTCTGTCGGGCTCTGTCGGGCTCTGTCGGGCTCTGTCGGGCCCTGTCGGGCTCTGTCGGGCTCTGTCGGGATCTACTGGGCCCTGTCGGGTTCTGTCGGGCTCTGTCGGGCTCTACTGGGCCCTGTTGGGCCCTGTCGGGCCCTGTTGGGCTCTGTCGGGCTCTGTCGGGCTCTGTCGGGCTCTGTCGGGCTCTGTCGGGCCCTGTCGGGCTCTGTCGGGCTCTACTGGGCCCTGTCGGGCTCTGTCGGGCTCTGTCGGGCTCTGTCGGGCTCTGTCGGGCTCTACTGGGCCCTGTCGGGTTCTGTCGGGACCTGTCGGGCTCTGTCGGGCCCTGTCGGGCTCTGTCGGGCTCTGTCGGGCTCTGTCGGGCTCTACTGGGCCCTGTCGGGCTCTGTCAGGCTCTGTCGGGCCCTGTCGGGCTCTGTCGGGCTCTGTCGGGCCCTGTCGGGCTCTGTCGGGCTCTGTCGGGCCCTGTCGGGCTCTGTCGGGCTCTGTCGGGCTCTGTCGGGCTCTACTGGGCTCTGTCGGGCTCTACTGGGCTCTACTGGGCCCTGTCGGGCTCTGTCGGGCTCTGTCGGGCTCTGTCGGGCTCTACTGGGCTCTGTCGGGCCCTGTCGGGCTCTGTCGGGCTCTGTCGGGCCCTGTCGGGCTCTGTCGGCTCTATCGGGCTCTGTCGGGCTCTACTGGGCTCTGTCGGGCTCTGTCGGGCTCTGTCGGTCCCTGTCGGGCTCTGTCGGGCCCTGTCGGGCTCTGTCGGGCTCTGTCGGGCTCTGTCGGGCTCTACTGGGCCCTGTCGGGCCCTGTCGGGCTCTGTCGGGCTCTGTCGGGATCTGTCGGGCTCTGTCGTGCTCTGTCGGGCTCTACTGGGCCCTGTCGGGCCCTGTCGGGCTCTGTCGGGCTCTGTCGGGCTCTGTCGGGCTCTACTGGGCCCTGTCGGGCCCTGTCGGGCCCTGTCGGGCTCTGTCGGGCTCTGTCGGGCTCTGTCGGGCTCTACTGGGCTCTACTGGGCTCTGTCGGGCTCTGTCGGGTTCTGTCGGGCTCTGTCGGGCTCTGTCGGGCTCTGTCGGGCCCTGTCCGGCTCTGTCGGGCTCTGTCGTGCCCTGTCGGGCTCTGTCGGGCTCTGTCGGGCTCTGTCGGGCCCTGTCGGGCTCTGTCGGGCCCTGTCGGGCTCTGTCGGGCTCTGTCGGGCTCTGTCGGGCTCTACTGGGCCCTGTCGGGCTCTGTCAGGCTCTGTCGGGCCCTGTCGGGCTCTGTCGGGCTCTGTCGGGCCCTGTCGGGCTCTGTCGGGCTCTGTCGGGCCCTGTCGGGCTCTGTCGGGCTCTGTCGGGCTCTGTCGGGCTCTACTGGGCTCTGTCGGGCTCTACTGGGCTCTACTGGGCCCTGTCGGGCTCTGTCGGGCTCTGTCGGGCTCTGTCGGGCTCTACTGGGCTCTGTCGGGCCCTGTCGGGCTCTGTCGGGCTCTGTCGGGCCCTGTCGGGCTCTGTCGGCTCTATCGGGCTCTGTCGGGCTCTACTGGGCTCTGTCGGGCTCTGTCGGGCTCTGTCGGGCTCTGTCGGTCCCTGTCGGGCTCTGTCGGGCCCTGTCGGGCTCTGTCGGGCTCTGTCGGGCTCTGTCGGGCTCTACTGGGCCCTGTCGGGCCCTGTCGGGCTCTGTCGGGCTCTGTCGGGATCTGTCGGGCTCTGTCGTGCTCTGTCGGGCTCTACTGGGCCCTGTCGGGCCCTGTCGGGCTCTGTCGGGCTCTGTCGGGCTCTGTCGGGCTCTACTGGGCCCTGTCGGGCCCTGTCGGGCCCTGTCGGGCTCTGTCGGGCTCTGTCGGGCTCTGTCGGGCTCTACTGGGCTCTACTGGGCTCTGTCGGGCTCTGTCGGGTTCTGTCGGGCTCTGTCGGGCTCTGTCGGGCTCTGTCGGGCCCTGTCCGGCTCTGTCGGGCTCTGTCGTGCCCTGTCGGGCTCTGTCGGGCTCTGTCGGGCTCTGTCGGGCCCTGTCGGGCTCTGTCGGGCTCTGTCGGGCCCTGTCGGGCTCTGTCGGGCTCTGTCGGGCTCTGTCGGGCTCTACTGGGCCCTGTCGGGCCCTGTCGGGCCCTGTCGGGCTCTGTCGGGCTCTGTCGGGCTCTACTGGGCTCTGTCGGGCCCTGTCGGGCTCTGTCGGGCTCTGTCGGGCCCTGTCGGGCCCTGTCGGGCTCTGTCGGGCTCTGTCGGGCTCTACTGGGCCCTGTCGGGCCCCTTCGGGCCCTGTCGGGCTCTGTCGGGCTCTGTTGGGCCCTGTCGGGCTCTGTCGGGCCCTGTCGGGCCCTGTCGGGCTCTGTCGGGCTCTGTCGGGCTCTGTCGGGCTCTACTGGGCCCTTTCGGGCTCTGTCGGGCTCTGTTGGGCTCTGTCGGGCTCTGTCGGGCTCTACTGGGCTCTGTCGGGCTCTATCGGGCCCTGTCGGGCCCTGTCGGGCTCTGTCATGCTCTGTCGGGCTCTGTCGGGCTCTACTGGGCCCTGTCGGGCCCTGTCGGGCTCTACTGGGCTCTACTGGGCTCTGTCGGGCTCTGTCGGGCTCTACTGGGCCCTGTCGGGCCCTGTCGGGCCCTGTCGGGCTCTGTCGGGCCCTGTCGGGCCCTGTCGGGCTCTGTCGGGCTCTGTCGGGCCCTGTTGGGCTCTGTCGGGCTCTGTCGGGCTCTGTCGGTCTCTACTGGGCTCTACTGGGCTCTGTCGGGCTCTGTCGGGCTCTACTGGGCCCTGTCGGGCCCTGTCGGGCGCTGTCGGGCTCTGTCGGGCTCTACTGGGCTCTACTGGGCTCTGTCGGGCTCTGTCGGGCTCTGTCGGGCTCTACTGGGCTCTGTCGGGCTCTTTCGGGCTCTGTCGGGCTCTGTCGGGCTCTACTGGGCCCTGTCGGGCTCTGTCGGGCTCTGTCGGGCTCTGTCGGGCCCCGTCGGGCCCTGTCGGGCTCTGTCGGGCTCTGTCGGGCTCTGTCGGGCTCTGCTGGGCCCTGTCGGGCTCTGTCGGGCCCTGTCGGGCCCTGTCGGGCTCTGTCGGGCTCTGTCGGGCCCTGTCGGGCTCTGTCGGGCTCTGTCGGGCTCTGTTGGGCTCTGTCGGGCTCTACTGGGCCCTGTCGGGCTCTGTCGGGCTCTGTCGGGCTCTGTCGGGCCCTGTCGGGCTCTGTCGGGCTCTACTGGGCCCTGTCGGGCCCTGTCGGACTCTGTCGGGCTCTGTCGGGCCCTGTCGGGCCCTGTCGGACTCTGTCGGGCTCTGTCGGGCCCTGTCGGGCTCTGTCGGGCTCTGTCGGGCCCTGTCGGGCTCTGTCGGGATCTACTGGGCCCTGTCGGGTTCTGTCGGGCTCTGTCGGGCTCTGTCGGGCTCTACTGGGCCCTGTCGGGCCCTGTCGGGCTCTGTCGGGCTCTGTCGGGCTCTGTCGGGCCCTGTCGGGCTCTGTCGGGCTCTACTGGGCCCTGTCGGGCTCTGTCGGGCTCTGTCAGGCTCTGTCGGGCCCTGTCGGGCTCTGTCGGGCTCTGTCGGGCTCTGTCGGGCTCTACTGGGCCCTGTCGGGCCATGTCGGGCTCTGTCGGGCTCTGTCGGGCTCTGTCGGGCTCAACTGGTCTCTGTCGGGCTCTGTCGGGTTCTGTCGGGCTCTGTCGGGCTCTGTCGGGCTCTGTCGGGCTCTACTGGGCTCTACTGGGCTCTGTCGGGCTCTGTCGGGCTCTACTGGGCCCTGTCGGGCTCTGTCGAGCTCTGTCGGGCCCTGTCGGGCCCTGTCGGGCTCTGTCGGGCTCTGTCGGGCTCTACTGGGCCCTGTCGGGCCCTGTCGGGCTCTGTCGGGCCCTGTCG
Organism: Caloenas nicobarica; assembly: GCF_036013445.1. Lineage (NCBI taxonomy): Eukaryota > Metazoa > Chordata > Aves > Columbiformes > Columbidae > Caloenas > Caloenas nicobarica. Next base: position 37,922 of record NW_027017613.1, read on the forward strand.
GGCTCTACTGGGCCCTGTCGGGCCCTGTCGGGCCCTGTCGGGCTCTGTCGGGCTCTGTCGGGCTCTGTCGGGCTCTACTGGGCTCTGTCGGGTTCTGTCGGGCTCTGTCGGGCTCTGTGGGGCTCTACTGGGCTCTGTCGGGCCCTGTCGGGCTCTGTCGGGCCCTGTCGGGCCCTGTCGGGCTCTGTCGGGCTCTGTCGGGCTCTGTCGGGCTCTACTGGGCTCTGTCGGGCCCTGTCGGGCTCTGTCGGGCCCTGTCGGGCTCTGTCGGGCTCTGTCGGGCTCTGTCGGGCTCTACTGGGCTCTACTGGGCTCTGTCGGGCTCTGTCGGGCTCTACTGGGCCCTGTCGGGCCCTGTCGGGCCCTGTCGGGCTCTGTCGGGCTCTGTCGGGCTCTGTCGGGCTCTACTGGGCTCTACTGGGCTCTGTCAGGCTCTGTCGGGCTCTGTCGGGCCCTGTCGGGCTCTGTCGGGCTCTGTCGGGCTCTGTCGGGCCCTGTCGGGCTCTGTCGGGCTCTGTCGGGCTCTGTCGGGCTCTACTGGGCTCTACTGGGCTCTGTCAGGCTCTGTCGGGCTCTGTCGGGCCCTGTCGGGCTCTGTCGGGCTCTGTCGGGCTCTGTCGGGCCCTGTCGGGCTCTGTCGGGCTCTGTCGGGCTCTGTCGGGCTCTACTGGGCTCTACTGGGCTCTGTCAGGCTCTGTCGGGCTCTGTCGGGCTCTGTCGGGCTCTGTCGGGCCCTGTCGGGCTCTGTCGGGCTCTGTCGGGCCCTGTCGGGCTCTGTCGGGCTATGTCGGGCTCTGTCGGGCTCTATTGGGCTCTGTCGGGCTCTGTCGGGCTCTGTCGGGCTCTACTGGGCCCTGTCGGGCTCTGTCGGGCCCTGTCGGGCTCTGTCGGGCTCTGTCGGGCCCTGTCGGGCTCTGTCGGGCTCTGTCGGGCTCTACTGGGCTCTGTCGGCCTCTACTGGGCTCTACTGGGCCCTATCGGGCTCTGTCGGGCTCTGTCGGGCTCTACTGGGCTCTGTCGGGCCCTGTCGGGCCCTGTCGGGCCCTGTCGGGCTCTGTCGGGCTCTGTCGGGCTCTGTCGGTCTCTACTGGACCCTGTCGGGCCCTGTCGGGCCCTGTCGGGCCCTGTCGGGCTCTGTCGGGCTCTGTCGTGCCCTGTCGGTCCCTGTCGGGCTCTGTCGGGCTCTACTGGGCCCTGTCGGGCCCTGTCGGGCCCTGTCGGGCTCTGTCGGGCTCTGTCGGGCTCTGTCGGGCTCTACTGGGCTCTGTCGGGCCCTGTCGGGCCCTGTCGGGCCCTGTCGGGCTCTGTCGGGCTCTGTCGGGCTCTACTGGGCCCTGTCGGGCCCCTTCGGGCCCTGTCGGGCTCTGTCGGGCTCTGTTGGGCCCTGTCGGGCTCTGTCGGGCTCTGTCGGGCCCTGTCGGGACCTGTCGGGCTCTGTCGGGCTCTGTCGGGCTCTGTCGGGCTCTACTGGGCCCTTTCGGGCTCTGTCGGGCTCTACTGGGCCCTTTCGGGCTCTATCGGGCTCTGTCCGGCTCTGTCGGGCTCTGTCGGGCTCTACTGGGCTCTGTCGGGCTCTATCGGGCCCTGTCGGGCCCTGTCGGGCTCTGTCATGCTCTGTCGGGCTCTGTCGGGCTCTACTGGGCCCTGTCGGGCCCTGTCGGGCTCTGTCGGGCTCTACTGGGCTCTACTGGGCTCTGTCGGGCTCTGTCGGGCTCTACTGGGCTCTGTCGGGCCCTGTCGGGCCCTGTCGGGCTCTGTCGGGCTCTGTCGGGCCCTGTTGGGCTCTGTCGGGCTCTGTCGGGCTCTGTCGGGCTCTACTGGGCTCTACTGGGCTCTGTCGGGCTCTGTCGGGCTCTACTGGGCCCTGTCGGGCCCTGTCGGGCCCTGTCGGGCTCTGTCGGGCTCTACTGGGCTCTACTGGGCTCTGTCGGGCTCTGTCGGGCTCTGTCGGGCTCTACTGGGCTCTGTCGGGCTCTTTCGGGCTCTGTCGGGCTCTGTCGGGCTCAACTGGTCTCTGTCGGGCTCTGTCGGGCTCTGTCGGGCTCTGTCGGGCTCTGTCGGGCTCTACTGGGCTCTACTGGGCTCTGTCGGGCTCTGTCGGGCTCTACTGGGCTCTACTGGGCCCTGTCGGGCTCTGTCGGGCTCTACTGTGCTCTGTCGGGCTCTACTGGGCTCTACTGTGCCCTGTCGGGCTCTGTCGGACTCTGTCGGGCTCTGTCGGGCTCTACTGGGCTCTGTCGGGCTCTGTCGGGCCCTGTCGGGCCCTATCGGGCTCTGTCGGGTCTGTCGGGCCCTGTCGGGCTCTGTCGGGCTCTGTCGGGCCCTGTCGGGCTCTGTCGGGCCCTGTCGGGCTCTGTCGGGCTCTGTCGGGCTCTACTGGGCCCTGTCGGGCCCTGTCGGGCTCTGTCGGGCTCTGTCGGGATCTGTCGGGCTCTGTCGTGCTCTGTCGGGCTCTACTGGGCCCTGTCGGGCTCTGTCGGGCTCTGTCGGGCTCTGTCGGGCCCTGTCGGGCTCTGTCGGGCTCTACTGGGCCCTGTCGGGCTCTGTCGGGCTCTGTCAAGCCCTGTCGGGCTCTGTCGGGCCCTGTCGGGCTCTGTCGGGCTCTGTCGGGCTCTGTCGGGCTCTACTGGGCCCTGTCGGGCCCTGTCGGGCTCTGTCGGGCTCTGTCGGGATCTGTCGGGCTCTGTCGTGCTCTGTCGGGCTCTACTGGGCCCTGTCGGGCCCTGTCGGGCTCTGTCGGGCTCTGTCGGGCTCTGTCGGGCTCTACTGGGCCCTGTCGGGCCCTGTCGGGCCCTGTCGGGCTCTGTCGGGCTCTGTCGGGCTCTACTGGGCTCTACTGGGCTCTGTCGGGCTCTGTCGGGCTCTGTCGCGCCCTGTCCGGCTCTGTCGGGCTCTGTCGTGCCCTGTCGGGCTCTGTCGGGCTCTGTCGGGCTCTGTCGGGCCCTGTCGGGCTCTGTCGGGCCCTGTCGGGCCCTGTCGGGCCCTGTCGGGCTCTGTCGGGCTCTGTCGGGCTCTACTGGGCCCTGTCGGGCCCTGTCGGGCCCTGTCGGGCTCTGTCGGGCTCTGTCGGGCCCTGTCGGGCCCTGTCGGGCCCTGTCGGGCTCTGTCGGGCTCTGTCGGGCTCTGTCGGGCTCTGTCGGGCTCTGTCGTGCTCTACTGGGCCCTGTCGGGCCCCTTCGGGCCCTGTCGGGCTCTGTCGGGCTCTGTTGGGCCCTGTCGGGCTCTGTCGGGCCCTGTCGGGCCCTGTCGGGCTCTGTCGGGCTCTGTCGGGCTCTGTCGGGCTCTGTCGGGCTCTGTCGGGCTCTACTGGGCTCTGTCGGGCTCTGTCGGGCCCTGTCGGGCCCTGTCGGGCTCTGTCATGCTCTGTCGGGCTCTGTCGGGCTCTACTGGGCCCTGTCGGGCCCTGTCGGGCTCTGTCGGGCTCTACTGGGCTCTACTGGGCTCTGTCGGGCTCTGTCGGGCTCTACTGGGCCCTGTCGGGCCCTGTCGGGCTCTGTCGGGCTATACTGGGCTCTACTGGGCTCTGTCGGGCTCTGTCGGGCTCTGTCGGGCTCTACTGGGCTCTACTGGGCTCTGTCGGGCTCTGTCGGGCTCTACTGGGCCCTGTCGGGCCCTGTCGGGCCCTGTCGGGCTCTGTCGGGCTCTACTGGGCTCTGTCGGGCTCTGTCGGGCTCTGTCGGGCTCTGTCGGGCTCTACTGGGCTCTGTCGGGCTCTTTCGGGCTCTGTCGGGCTCTGTCGGGCTCTACTGGGCCCTGTCGGGCTCTGTCGGGCTCTGTCGGGCTCTGTCGGGCCCCGTCGGGCCCTGTCGGGCTCTGTCGGGCTCTGTCGGGCTCTGTCGGGCTCTGCTGGGCCCTGTCGGGCTCTGTCGGGCCCTGTCGGGCCCTGTCGGGCTCTGTCGGGCTCTGTCGGGCCCTGTCGGGCTCTGTCGGGCTCTGTCGGGCTCTGTCGGGCTCTGTTGGGCTCTGTCGGGCTCTACTGGGCCCTGTCGGGCTCTGTCGGGCTCTTTCGGGCTCTGTCGGGCCCTGTCGGGCTCTGTCGGGCTCTACTGGGCCCTGTTGGGCCCTGTCGGACTCTGTCGGGCTCTGTCGGGCCCTGTCGGGCTCTGTCGGGCTCTGTCGGGCTCTGTCGGGCCCTGTCGGGCTCTGTCGGGCTCTGTCGGGATCTACTGGGCCCTCTCGGGTTCTGTCGGGCTCTGTCGGGCTCTGTTGGGCTCTACTGGGCCCTGTCGGGCCCTGTCGGGCTCTGTCGGGCTCTGTCGGGCTCTGTCGGGCCCTGTCGGGCTCTGTCGGGCTCTACTGGGCCCTGTCGGGCTCTGTCGGGCTCTGTCGGGCTCTGTCGGGCCCTGTCGGGCTCTGTCGGGCTCTGTCGGGCTCTGTCGGGCTCTACTGGGCCCTGTCGGGCCATGTCGGGCTCTGTCGGGCTCTGTCGGGCTCTGTCGGGCTCAACTGGTCTCTGTCGGGCTCTGTCGGGTTCTGTCGGGCTCTGTCGGGCTCTGTCGGGCTCTGTCGGGCTCTACTGGGCTCTACTGGGCTCTGTCGGGCTCTGTCGGGCTCTACTGGGCCCTGTCGGGCTCTGTCGAGCTCTGTCGGGCCCTGTCGGGCCCTGTCGGGCTCTGTCGGGCTCTGTCGGGCTCTGTCGGGTTCTATCGGGCTCTGTCGGGCTCTGTCGGGCTCTGTCGGGCTCTACTGGGCCCTGTCGGGCCCTGTCGGGCTCTGTCGGGCTCTGTCGGGCTCTACTGGGCCCTGTCGGGCCCTGTCGGGCCCTGTCGGGCTCTGTCGGGCTCTGTCGGGCCCTGTCGGGCCCTGTCGGGCTCTGTCGGGCTCTGTCGGGCTCTGTCGGGCTCTACTGGGCCCTTTCGGGCTCTGTCGGGCTCTGTCGGGCTCTGTCGGGCTCTGTCGGGCTCTACTGGGCTCTGTCGGGCTCTATCGGGCCCTGTCGGGCCCTGTCGGGCTCTGTCATGCTCTGTCGGGCTCTGTCGGGCTCTACTGGGCCCTGTCGGGCCCTGTCGGGCTCTGTCGGGCTCTACTGGGCTCTACTGGGCTCTGTCGGGCTCTGTCGGGCTCTACTGGGCCCTGTCGGGCCCTGTCGGGCTCTGTCGGGCTCTACTGGGCTCTACTGGGCTCTGTCGGGCTCTGTCGGGCTCTGTCGGGCTCTACTGGGCTCTACTGGGCTCTGTCGGGCTCTGTCGGGCTCTACTGGGCCCTGTCGGGCCCTGTCGGGCCCTGTCGGGCTCTGTCGGGCTCTACTGGGCTCTGTCGGGCTCTGTCGGGCTCTGTCGGGCTCTGTCGGGCTCTACTGGGCTCTGTCGGGCTCTTTCGGGCTCTGTCGGGCTCTGTCGGGCTCTACTGGGCCCTGTCGGGCTCTGTCGGGCTCTGTCGGGCCCCGTCGGGCCCCGTCGGGCCCTGTCGGGCTCTGTCGGGCTCTGTCGGGCTCTGTCGGGCTCTGTCGGGCTCTGCTGGGCCCTGTCGGGCTCTGTCGGGCCCTGTCGGGCCCTGTCGGGCTCTGTCGGGCTCTGTCGGGCCCTGTCGGGCTCTGTCGGGCTCTGTCGGGCTCTGTCTGGCTCTGTTGGGCTCTGTCGGGCTCTACTGGGCCCTGTCGGGCTCTGTCGGGCTCTGTCGGGCTCTGTCGGGCCCTGTCGGGCTCTGTCGGGCTCTACTGGGCCCTGTCGGGCCCTGTCGGACTCTGTCGGGCTCTGTCGGGCCCTGTCGGGCCCTGTCGGGCCCTGTCGGGCTCTGTCGGGCTCTGTCGGGCTCTGTCGGGCTCTGTCGGGCCCTGTCGGGCTCTGTCGGGCTCTGTCGGGATCTACTGGGCCCTCTCGGGTTCTGTCGGGCTCTGTCGGGCTCTGTCGGGCTCTACTGGGCCCTGTCGGGCCCTGTCGGGCTCTGTCGGGCTCTGTCGGGCTCTGTCGGGCCCTGTCGGGCTCTGTCGGGCTCTACTGGGCCCTGTCGGGCTCTGTCGGGCTCTGTCGGGCTCTGTCGGGCCCTGTCGGGCTCTGTCGGGCTCTGTCGGGCTCTGTCGGGCTCTACTGGGCCCTGTCGGGCCATGTCGGGCTCTGTCGGGCTCTGTCGGGCTCTGTCGGGCTCAACTGGTCTCTGTCGGGCTCTGTCGGGTTCTGTCGGGCTCTGTCGGGCTCTGTCGGGCTCTGTCGGGCTCTACTGGGCTCTACTGGGCTCTGCCGGGCTCTGTCGGGCTCTACTGGGCCCTGTCGGGCTCTGTCGAGCTCTGTCGGGCCCTGTCGGGCCCTGTCGGGCTCTGTCGGGCTCTGTCGGGCTCTGTCGGGTTCTATCGGGCTCTGTCGGGCTCTGTCGGGCTCTGTCGGGCTCTACTGGGCCCTGTCGGGCCCTGTCGGGCTCTGTCGGGCTCTGTCGGGCTCTACTGGGCCCTGTCGGGCCCTGTCGGGCTCTGTCGGGCTCTGTCGGGCTCTGTCGGGCTCTACTGGGCTCTGTCGGGCTCTGTCGGGTTCTGTCGGGCTCTGTCGGGCTCTGTGGGGCTCTACTGGGCTCTGTCGGGCCCTGTCGGGCTCTGTCGGGCCCTGTCGGGCTCTGTCGGGCTCTGTCGGGCTCTGTCGGGCTCTACTGGGCTCTGTCGGGCCCTGTCGGGCTCTGTCGGGCCCTGTCGGGCTCTGTCGGGCTCTGTCGGGCTCTGTCGGGCTCTACTGGGCTCTGTCGGGCCCTGTCGGGCCCTGTCGGGCTCTGTCGGGCTCTGTCGGGCTCTGTCGGGCTCTACTGGGCTCTACTGGGCTCTGTCAGGCTCTGTCGGGCTCTGTCGGGCCCTGTCGGGCTCTGTCGGGCTCTGTCGGGCTCTGTCGGGCCCTGTCGGGCTCTGTCGGGCTCTGTCGGGCTCTGTCGGGCTCTGTCGGGCTCTACTGGGCTCTACTGGGCTCTGTCAGGCTCTGTCGGGCTCTGTCGGGCCCTGTCGGGCTCTGTCGGGCTCTGTCGGGCCCTGTCGGGCTCTGTCGGGCTATGTCGGGCTCTGTCGGGCTCTACTGGGCTCTGTCGGGCTCTGTCGGGCTCTGTCGGGCTCTACTGGGCCCTGTCGGGCTCTGTCGGGCCCTGTCGGGCTCTGTCGGGCTCTGTCGGGCTCTGTCGGGCTCTACTGGGCTCTACTGGGCTCTGTCGGGCTCTGTCGGGCTCTACTGGGCGCTGTCGGGCCCTGTCGGGCCCTGTCGGGCCCTGTCGGGCTCTGTCGGGCCCTGTCGGGCTCTGTCGGGCTCTGTCGGGCTCTGTCGGGCTCTACTGGGCCCTTTCGGGCTCTATCGGGCTCTGTCGGGCTCTGTCGGGCTCTGTCGGGCTCTACTTGGCTCTGTCGGGCTCTATCGGGCCCTGTCGGGCCCTGTCGGGCTCTGTCATGCTCTGTCGGGCTCTGTCGGGCTCTACTGGGCCCTGTCGGGCCCTGTCGGGCTCTGTCGGGCTCTACTGGGCTCTACTGGGCTCTGTCGGGCTCTGTCGGGCTCTACTGGGCCCTGTCGGGCCCTGTCGGGCCCTGTCGGGCTCTGTCGGGCCCTGTCGGGCCCTGTCGGGCTCTGTCGGGCTCTGTCGGGCCCTGTCGGGCTCTGTCGGGCTCTGTCGGGCTCTGTCGGGCTCTACTGGGCTCTACTGGGCTCTGTCGGGCTCTGTCGGGCTCTACTGGGCCCTGTCGGGCCCTGTCGGGCCCTGTCGGGCTCTGTCGGGCTCTACTGGGCTCTACTGGGCTCTGTCGGGCTCTATCGGGCTCTGTCGGGCTCTACTGGGCTCTGTCGGGCTCTTTCGGGCTCTGTCGGGCTCTGTCGGGCTCTACTGGGCCCTGTCGGGCTCTGTCGGGCTCTGTCGGGCTCTACTGGGCTCTACTGGGCCCTATCGGGCTCTGTCGGGCTCTGTCGGGCTCTGTCGGGCTCTACTGGGCTCTGTCGGGCCCTGTCGGGCCCTGTCGGGCCCTGTCGGGCTCTGTCGGTCTCTACTGGACCCTGTCGGGCCCTGTCGGGCTCTGTCGGGCCCTGTCGGGCTCTGTCGGGCTCTGTCGTGCCCTGTCGGGCCCTGTCGGGCCCTGTCGGGCTCTGTCGGGCTCTGTCGGGCCCTGTCGGGCTCTGTCGGGCTCTGTCGAGCTCTGTCGGGCTCTACTGGGCTCTACTGGGCTCTCTCGGGCTCTGTCGGGCTCTACTGGGCCTTTTCGGGCCCTGTCGGGCCCTGTCGGGCTCTGTCGGGCTCTACTGGGCTCTGTCAGGCTCTTTCGGGCTCTTTCGGGCTCTGTCGGGCCCTGTCGGGCTCTACTGGGCCCTGTCGGGCCCTGTCGGGCCCTGTCGGGCCCTGTCGGGCCCTGTCGGGCTCTGTCGGGTTCTGTCAGGCTCTGTCGGGCTCTGTCGGGCTCTACTGGGCTCTGTCGGGCCCTGTCGGGCTCTGTCGGGCCCTGTCGGGCTCTGTCGGGCCCTGTCGGGCTCTGTCGGGCTCTGTCGGGCTCTGTCGGGCTCTACTGGGCTCTACTGGGCTCTGTCGGGCTCTGTCGGGCCCTGTCGGGCCCTGTCGGGCCCTGTCGGGCTCTGTCGGGCCCTGTCGGGCTCTGTCGGGCTCTGTCGGGCTCTGTCGGGCTCTACTGGGCCCTTTCGGGCTCTATCGGGCTCTGTCGGGCTCTGTCGGGCTCTGTCGGGCTCTACTTGGCTCTGTCGGGCTCTATCGGGCCCTGTCGGGCCCTGTCGGGCTCTGTCATGCTCTGTCGGGCTCTGTCGGGCTCTACTGGGCCCTGTCGGGCCCTGTCGGGCTCTGTCGGGCTCTACTGGGCTCTACTGGGCTCTGTCGGGCTCTGTCGGGCTCTACTGGGCCCTGTCGGGCCCTGTCGGGCCCTGTCGGGCTCTGTCGGGCCCTGTCGGGCCCTGTCGGGCTCTGTCGGGCTCTGTCGGGCCCTGTCGGGCTCTGTCGGGCTCTGTCGGGCTCTGTCGGGCTCTACTGGGCTCTACTGGGCTCTGTCGGGCTCTGTCGGGCTCTACTGGGCCCTGTCGGGCCCTGTCGGGCCCTGTCGGGCTCTGTCGGGCTCTACTGGGCTCTACTGGGCTCTGTCGGTCTCTATCGGGCTCTGTCGGGCTCTACTGGGCTCTGTCGGGCTCTTTCGGGCTCTGTCGGGCTCTGTCGGGCTCTACTGGGCCCTGTCGGGCTCTGTCGGGCTCTGTCGGGCTCTACTGGGTTCTACTGGGCCCTATCGGGCTCTGTCGGGCTCTGTCGGGCTCTACTGGGCTCTGTCGGGCCCTGTCGGGCCCTGTCGGGCCCTGTCGGGCTCTGTCGGTCTCTACTGGACCCTGTCGGGCCCTGTCGGGCTCTGTCGGGCCCTGTCGGGCTCTGTCGGGCTCTGTCGTGCCCTGTCGGGCCCTGTCGGGCCCTGTCGGGCTCTGTCGGGCTCTGTCGGGCTCTGTCGGGCTCTACTGGGCCCTGTCGGGCCCTGTCGGGCCCTGTCGGGCTCTGTCGGGCTCTGTCGGGCTCTGTCGGGCTCTGTCGGGCTCTACTGGGCCCTGTCGGGCCCTGTCGGGCCCTGTCGGGCTCTGTCGGGCTCTGTCGGGCTCTGTCGGGCTCTACTGGGCTCTGTCGGGCCCTGTCGGCCCTGTCGGGCCCTGTCGGGCTCTGTCGGGCCCTGTCGGGCCCTGTCGGGCTCTGTCGGGCTCTGTCGGGCTCTACTGGGCCCTGTCGGGCCCCTTCGGGCCCTGTCGGGCTCTGTCGGGCTCTGTCGGGCCCTGTCGGGCTCTGTCGGGCTCTGTCGGGCCCTGTCGGGCTCTGTCGGGCTCTGTCGAGCTCTGTCGGGCTCTACTGGGCTCTACTGGGCTCTGTCGGGCTCTGTCGGGCTCTACTGGGCCTTTTCGGGGCCCTGTCGGGCCCTGTCGGGCTCTGTCGGGCTCTACTGGGCTCTGTCGGGCTCTTTCGGGCTCTTTCGGGCTCTGTGGGGCTCTGTCGGGCTCTACTGGGCCCTGTCGGGCTCTGTCGGGCCCTGTCGGGCCCTGTCGGGCCCTGTCGGGCTCTGTCGGGCCCTGTCGGGCTCTGTCGGGCTCTGTCGGGCTCTGTTGGGCTCTGTCGGGCTCTACTGGGCCCTGTCGGGCTCTGTCGGGCCCTGTCGGGCTCTGTCGGGCTCTGTCGGGCTCTGTTGGGCTCTGTCGGGCTCTACTGGGCCCTGTCGGGCTCTGTCGGGCTCTGTCGGGCTCTGTCGGGCCCTGTCGGGCCCTGTCGGGCCCTGTCGGGCTCTGTCGGGCTCTGTCGGGCTCTGTTGGGCTCTGTCGGGCTCTACTGGGCCCTTTCGGGCTCTGTCGGGCTCTGTCGGGCTCTGTCGGGCTCTGTCGGGCCCTGTTGGGCTCTGTCGGGCTCTGTCGGGATCTACTGGGCCCTGTCGGGTTCTGTCGGGCTCTGTCGGGTTCTACTGGGCCCTGCGGCTCCCTGTGGGGCTCTGTCGGGCCCTGTCGGGCTCTGTCGGGCCCTGTCGGGCTCTGTCGGGCTCTGTCGTGCTCTGTCGAGCTCTGTCGGGCTCTTCTGGGCCCTGTCGGGCTCTGTCAGGCTCTGTCGGGCCCTGTCGGGCTCTGTCGGGCTCTGTCGGGCCCTGTCGGACTCTGTCGGGCCCTGTCGGGCCCTGTCGGGCTCTACTGGGCTCTGTCGGGCCCTGTCGGGCTCTGTCGGGCTCTGTCGGGCTCTACTGGGCTCTGTCGGGCCCTGTCGGGCTCTGTCGGGCTCTGTCGGGCTCTGTCGGGCCCTGTCGGGCTCTGTCGGGCTCTACTGGGCCCTGTCGGGCTCTGTCGGGCCCTGTCGGGCTCTGTCGGGCTCTGTCGGGCTCTACTGGGCCCTGTCGGGCCATGTCGGGCTCTGTCGGGCTCTGTCGGGCTCTGTCGGGCTCAACTGGTCTCTGTCGGGCTCTGTCGGGTTCTGTCGGGCTCTGTCGGGCTCTGTCGGGCTCTGTCGGGCTCTACTGGGCTCTACTGGGCTCTGTCGGGCTCTGTCGGGCTCTACTGGGCCCTGTCGGGCTCTGTCGAGCTCTGTCGGGCCCTGTCGGGCTCTGTCGGGCTCTGTCGGGCTCTGTCGGGTTCTGTCGGGCTCTGTCGGGCTCTGTCGGGCTCTGTCGGGCTCTACTGGGCCCTGTCGGGCCCTGTCGGGCTCTGTCGGGCTCTGTCGGGCTCTATTGGGCCCTGTCGGGCCCTGTCGGGCCCTGTCGGGCTCTGTCGGGCTCTGTCGGGCTCTGTCGGGCTCTACTGGGCTCTGTCGGGCTCTGTCGGGTTCTGTCGGGCTCTGTCGGGCTCTGTGGGGCTCTACTGGGCTCTGTCGGGCCCTGTCGGGCCTCTGTCGGGCTCTGTCGGGCTCTGTCGGGCTCTACTGGGCTCTGTCGGGCCCTGTCGGGCCCTGTCGGGCCCTGTCGGGCTCTGTCGGGCTCTGTCGGGCTCTGTCGGGCTCTACTGGCTCTACTGGGCTCTGTCGGGCTCTACTGGGCTCTACTGGGCCCTGTCGGGCTCTGTCGGGCTCTGTCGGGCTCTGTCGGGCCCTGTCGGGCTCTGTCGGGCTCTGTCGGGCTCTGTCGGGCTCTACTGGGCTCTACTGGGCTCTGTCAGGCTCTGTCGGGCTCTGTCGGGCCCTGTCGGGCTCTGTCGGGCTCTGTCGGGCCCTGTCGGGCTCTGTCGGGCTATGTCGGGCTCTGTCGGGCTCTACTGGGCTCTGTCGGGCTCTGTCGGGCTCTGTCGGGCTCTACTGGGCCCTGTCGGGCTCTGTCGGGCCCTGTCGGGCTCTGTCGGGCTCTGTCGGGCTCTGTCGGGCCCTGTCGGGCTCTGTCGGGCTCTGTCGGGCTCTGTCGGGCTCTACTGGGCCCTGTCGGGCCCTGTCGGGCCCTGTCGGGCTCTGTCGGGCTCTGTCGGGCTCTGTCGGGCTCTACTGGGCTCTGTCGGGCCCTGTCGGGCCCTGTCGGGCTCTGTCGGGCCCTGTCGGGCCCTGTCGGGCTCTGTCGGGCTCTGTCGGGCTCTACTGGGCCCTGTCGGGCCCCTTCGGGCCCTGTCGGGCTCTGTCGGGCTCTGTTGGGCCCTGTCGGGCTCTGTCGGGCCCTGTCGGGCCCTGTCGGGCCCTGTCGGGCTCTGTCGGGCTCTGTCGGGCTCTACTGGCCCTTTCGGGCTCTATCGGGCTCTGTCGGGCTCTGTCGGGCTCTGTCGGGCTCTACTGGGCTCTGTCGGGCTCTATCGGGCCCTGTCGGGCCCTGTCGGGCTCTGTCATGCTCTGTCGGGCTCTGTCGGGCTCTACTGGGCCCTGTCGGGCCCTGTCGGGCTCTGTCGAGCTCTACTGGGCTCTACTGGGCTCTGTCGGGCTCTGTCGGGCTCTACTGGGCCCTGTCGGGCCCTGTCGGGCCCTGTCGGGCTCTGTCGGGCCCTGTCGGGCCCTGTCGGGCTCTGTCGGGCCCTGTCGGGCTCTGTCGGGCTCTGTCGGGCTCTGTCGGGCTCTACTGGGCTCTACTGGGCTCTGTCGGGCTCTGTCGGGCTCTACTGGGCCCTGTCGGGCTCTGTCGGGCTCTGTCGGGCCCTGTCGGGCCCTGTCGGGCTCTGTCGGGCTCTGTCGGGCTCTACTGGGCCCTGTCGGGCCATGTCGGGCTCTGTCGGGCTCTGTCGGGCTCTGTCGGGCTCAACTGGTCTCTGTCGGGCTCTGTCGGGCTCTGTCGGGCTCTGTCGGGCTCTACTGGGCTCTACTGGGCTCTGTCGGGCTCTGTCGGGCTCTACTGGGCCCTGTTGGGCTCTGTCGAGCTCTGTCGGGCCCTGTCGGGCCCTGTCGGGCTCTGTCGGGCTCTGTC
>NW_027017614.1:0-50655 GCF_036013445.1 Caloenas nicobarica
AATACGGGGAAAGACAGGGAAAGGCAGGGCAAAGCAAGGTGAGGCGCATCAAGGTAGAGGCGCATCAATGCGAGGCGAGGCAGGAAAATATGGGGAAAAGCAGGGAAAGGCAGGGAAAGGCGAGGAGACGCGAGGCGCGGCGAGGCTAGGCAAGGTGAGGCAAGGAAGTACAGGGAAAGGCAGGGAAAAGCAGGGAAAGGCAGGGAAAGTCACGGCAAAGCAAGGCAACGCGAGGCGAGGTAGGGAAATACAGGGACAGGGAGGGAAAGGCAGGGAAAGGCAAGGCGAGGCGAGGCGAGACGAAGCGAGGCTAGGCAAGGTGAGTCTAGGCGAGGCAAGGCGAGTCTAGGCGAGGCGAGGCGAGGCGAGGGTAGGAGAGCCAAGGCAAGGAAATACGGGGAAATACTGGGAAAGGCAGGGAAAGGCAAGGCAAGGAAAGGGAAAGCAGGGCGAGGCAGGGAAATACGGGGAAAGGCAGGGAAAGGAAAGGCAAAGTGAGGTGAGGCAGGGAAATACAGGGAAAGGCAGGGAAAGGCAGGGCAAAGCGAGGTGAGGCGCATCGAGGTAGAGACGCATCGATGCGAGGCGAGGCAGGGAAATATGGGGAAAGGCGGGGAAAGGCAGGGAAAGGCAGGAAAAGTCTAGGCAGCAGAAGGCAAAGCGAGGCGAGGCAGGGAAATATGGGGAAAAGCAGGGAAAGGCAGGGAAAGGCGAGGCGACGTGAGGCGCAGCGAGGCTAGGCAAGGCGAGGCAAGGAAGTACGGGGAAAGGCAGGGAAAAGCAGGGAAAGGCAGGGAAAGGCGAGGCGACGTGAGGCGCAGCGAGGCTAGGCAAGGCAAGGCAAGGAAGTACGGGGAAAGGCAGGGAAAAGCAGGGAAAGGCAGGGAAAGTCAAGGTAAAGCAAGGCAACGGGAGGCGAGGTAGGAAAATACGGGGACAGGGAGGGAAAGGCAGGGAAAGGCAAGGCGAGGCGAGGCGAGGTGAGGGTAGGAGAGCCAAGGCAAGGAAATACGGGGAAATACCGGGAAAGGCAGGGAAAGGCAAGGCAAGGAAAGGGAAAGCAGGGCGAGGCAGGGAAATACGGGGAAAGGCAGGGAAAGGAAAGGCAAAGTGAGGTGAGGCAGGGAAATACAGGGAAAGGCAGGGAAAGGCAGGGCAAAGTGAGGTGAGGCTCATCGAGGTAGAGGCGCATCAATGCGAGGCGAGGCAGGGAAATACGGGGAAAGGCAGGGAAAGGCAGGAAAAGTCAAGGCAACAGAAGGCAAAGTGAGGCGAGGCAGGGAAATATGGGGAAAAGCAGGGAAAGGCAGGGAAAGGCGAGGCGACGTGAGGCGCGGCGAGGCTAGGCAAGGCGAGGCAAGGAAGTACGGGGAAAGGCAGGGAAAAGCAGGGAAAGGCAGGGAAAGTCAAGGCAAAGCAAGGCAACGTGAGGCAAGGTAGGAAAATATGGGGACAGGTAGGGAAGGGCAGGGAAAGGGAAAGTAAGGCGAGGCGAGGCGAAGCGAGGCTAGCCGAGGGGAGGCGAGTCGAGGCAAGACTAGGCGAGGCGAGGCAGGGCGAGGGTATGAGGGGCAAGGCAAGGAAATACAGGGAAATACTGGGAAAGGCAGGGAAAGGCAAGGCAAGGAAAGCGAAAGCGAGTCGAGGCAGGGAAATACGGGGAAAGGCAGGGAAAGGCAGGGAAAGGAAAGGCAAAGTGAGGCGAGGCAGGGAAATATGGGGAAAGGCAGGGAAAGGCAAGGCAAAGTGAGGTAGAGGCGCATCGAGGCGAGGCGCATCGATACGAGGCCAGGCAGGGAAATACGGGGAAAGGCAGGGAAAGGCAGGGAAAGGAAAGGAAAGGTGAGGCAAGGAGCGGCGAGGCGAGGCGATGCAGGGAGATAAGGGGAAAAGCAGGGAAAGGCAGGGAAAGGTAAGGCGAGGCGAGGTGAGGCGAGGCAAGGAATTACAGTGAAAGGCAGAGAAAGACAGGAAAGGCAGGAAAAGTCAAGGCAGGGCAATGCAAAGCGAGGCGAGGTAAGGACATACGGGGAAATGTAGGGAAAGGCAGAAAAAGGCAGGGAAAGGTGGGGCGAAGCGAGGCACAGCGAGGCGAGGCGAGGCGAGGCACGGCGAGGCCAGGTGAGGCAGGGAAATACGGTGAAAGGCACAGAAAGGCGAGGCAAAGCGAGGTGAGGCGCATCGAGGCGAGGCACATCGATGCGAGGCGAGGCAGGGAAATACAGGGAAAGGCAGGAAAAGGCAGGGAAAGTCAAAGCAAGATAAGTCAAAGCGAGGCGAGGCAGGGAAATACTGGGAAAGGCAGGGAAAGGCAAGGCAAGGTGAGGCGAGGCGAGGCGTGGCGAGGTGAGGCAAGGCATGGAAATACAGGGAAAGGCAGAGAAAGGCAGGGAAAGTCAAGGCAAGACAAGGCAACGCGAGGCGAGGCAGGGATATACGGGAAAAGGCAGGAAAAGGCAGGGAAAGGAAAGGCAAGGCGCGGAGCCCCGAGGCGAGGTGAGGCAGGGAAATAAGGGGAAAGGCGAGTTAAGGCGAGGGAAGGAAATAAGGGGAAAGGTAGGGAAAGGCAGAGAAAGGCAGGGAAAGTCAAGGAAATGCATGGCAACACGAGGCGAGGCAGGGAAATACCGTGAAAGGCAGGGAAAGGAAAGGCAAGGCAAGGCAAGGCGAGGAGAGGTAGGGACAAACGGGGAAATGTAGGGAAAGGCAGAGAAAGGCAGGGAAAGTGACGTGAGGCAAGGCACGGCGAGGCGAGGTGAGGCACAGCGAGGCGAGGCAAGGCGAGGAATGGCGACGCGAGGCAAGGCAGGGAAATACAAGGAAAGGCAACGAAAGGTGAGGTGAGGTGAAGCGAGGCAAGGAAATACGGGATAAGGCAGGGAAAGGCAAGGAAAAGCAAGGTGAGTCAGGGAAATACGGGGAAAGACAGGGAAAGGCAGGGCAAAGCAAGGTGAGGCGCATCAAGGTAGAGGCGCATCAATGCGAGGCGAGGCAGGAAAATATGGGGAAAAGCAGGGAAAGGCAGGGAAAGGCGAGGAGACGCGAGGCGCGGCGAGGCTAGGCAAGGTGAGGCAAGGAAGTACAGGGAAAGGCAGGGAAAAGCAGGGAAAGGCAGGGAAAGTCACGGCAAAGCAAGGCAACGCGAGGCGAGGTAGGGAAATACAGGGACAGGGAGGGAAAGGCAGGGAAAGGCAAGGCGAGGCGAGGCGAGACGAAGCGAGGCTAGGCAAGGTGAGTCTAGGCGAGGCAAGGCGAGTCTAGGCGAGGCGAGGCGAGGCGAGGGTAGGAGAGCCAAGGCAAGGAAATACGGGGAAATACTGGGAAAGGCAGGGAAAGGCAAGGCAAGGAAAGGGAAAGCAGGGCGAGGCAGGGAAATACGTGGAAAGGCAGGGAAAGGAAAGGCAAAGTGAGGTGAGGCAGGGAAATACAGGGAAAGGCAGGGAAAGGCAGGGCAAAGCGAGGTGAGGCGCATCGAGGTAGAGACGCATCGATGCGAGGCGAGGCAGGGAAATATGGGGAAAGGCGGGGAAAGGCAGGGAAAGGCAGGAAAAGTCTAGGCAGCAGAAGGCAAAGCGAGGCGAGGCAGGGAAATATGGGGAAAAGCAGGGAAAGGCAGGGAAAGGCGAGGCGACGTGAGGCGCAGCGAGGCTAGGCAAGGCGAGGCAAGGAAGTACGGGGAAAGGCAGGGAAAAGCAGGGAAAGGCAGGGAAAGGCGAGGCGACGTGAGGCGCAGCGAGGCTAGGCAAGGCAAGGCAAGGAAGTACGGGGAAAGGCAGGGAAAAGCAGGGAAAGGCAGGGAAAGTCAAGGTAAAGCAAGGCAACGGGAGGCGAGGTAGGAAAATACGGGGACAGGGAGGGAAAGGCAGGGAAAGGCAAGGCGAGGCGAGGCGAGGTGAGGGTAGGAGAGCCAAGGCAAGGAAATACGGGGAAATACCGGGAAAGGCAGGGAAAGGCAAGGCAAGGAAAGGGAAAGCAGGGCGAGGCAGGGAAATACGGGGAAAGGCAGGGAAAGGAAAGGCAAAGTGAGGTGAGGCAGGGAAATACAGGGAAAGGCAGGGAAAGGCAGGGCAAAGTGAGGTGAGGCTCATCGAGGTAGAGGCGCATCGATGCGAGGCGAGGCAGGGAAATACGGGGAAAGGCAGGGAAAGGCAGGAAAAGTCAAGGCAACAGAAGGCAAAGTGAGGCGAGGCAGGGAAATATGGGGAAAAGCAGGGAAAGGCAGGGAAAGGCGAGGCGACGTGAGGCGCGGCGAGGCTAGGCAAGGCGAGGCAAGGAAGTACGGGGAAAGGCAGGGAAAAGCAGGGAAAGGCAGGGAAAGTCAAGGCAAAGCAAGGCAACGTGAGGCAAGGTAGTAAAATACGGGGACAGGTAGGGAAGGGCAGGGAAAGGGAAAGTAAGGCGAGGCGAGGCGAAGCGAGGCTAGCCGAGGGGAGGCGAGTCGAGGCAAGACTAGGCGAGGCGAGGCAGGGCGAGGGTATGAGGGGCAAGGCAAGGAAATACAGGGAAATACTGGGAAAGGCAGGGAAAGGCAAGGCAAGGAAAGCGAAAGCGAGTCGAGGCAGGGAAATACGGGGAAAGGCAGGGAAAGGCAGGGAAAGGAAAGGCAAAGTGAGGCGAGGCAGGGAAATATGGGGAAAGGCAGGGAAAGGCAAGGCAAAGTGAGGTAGAGGCGCATCGAGGCGAGGCGCATCGATACGAGGCCAGGCAGGGAAATACGGGGAAAGGCAGGGAAAGGCAGGGAAAGGAAAGGAAAGGCAAGGCGAGCTGAGGCAGGGAAATATGGGGACAGGCAGGGAAAGGCAGGGAACGGCAAGGCGAAGCAAGGTAGAGGCGCATCAAGGCGAGGCGCTTCGATGCGAGGCCAGGCAGGGAAATACTGGGAAAGGCAGGGAAAGGAAGGGAAAGTCAAGGCAAGGCGAGCAGAGGCAGGGAAATATGGGGACAGGCAGGGAAAGTCAGGGAAAGGCAAGGCGGGGTGAGCAGAGGCGAGACAAGGCGAGGCAAGTCAAGGAAAGGCAAGGCAACGTAAGAGAAGGCAAGGAAATACGGGGAAAGGATGGGAAAGGCTAGGAAAGGCAGGGAAAGTCAAGGCAAGTCAAGGGAAAGCGAGGCAAGGCAGGGAAATATGGGGAAAGGCAGGTAATGGCCAGGCAAGGCGAGGTGAGGCGGGGCAAGGCGAAGAGAGGCGGGGCAAGGCAGGGCAAGGCAAGGCAAGAAAACGCAAGGCAAGGCAAGGCAAGGCAAGGCAAGGCAAGGCAAGGCAAGGCAAGGCAAGGAAAGGAAAGGAAAGGCAAGGCAAGGCAAGGCAAGGCAAGGCAAGGAAAGGAAAGGCAAGGAAAGGCAAGGAAAGGCAAGGAAAGGCAAGGAAAGGAAAGAAAAGGAAAGGAAAGGAAAGGAAAGGAAAGGAAAGGAAAGGAAAGAAAAGGAAAGGAAAGGAAAGGAAAGGCAAGGCAAGGCAAGGCAAGGCAAGGCAAGGAAGGGAAAGGATGACCCTGCCTAGAGTACTTTTGGTCTCACCCTACCTGGTGTAATCCCTTCTGCACTCCTATTTCTAAGCTCCTGAATGTAGCACAACATTTGAATCGTATTCTTAATTACACTGAACCTAAAAAGGGAGGGGAAGCCACTTGGCCTGTAGTAAGCCCGAATCAGATTTCTAGAGAAACACTGCCATCTAGTGACCATTCAAAGATTTTCCACCCCTACCCAGATCTACACCCAGATCCCAACCCAGATCCCTAGAAGAGCGAGGAGAACCGCCAGGAGAGGAATAAAACGTGGGAAAACCTGTGTAAAGCAGCTTCTATTCTGGAGCACAGATCCAGTGTTCTTGATTGATGAAGAAACTGCATTGGAATGATGCACTTGGGAAGCTATGGGAGAAGCCCTATGGGACAGTCTTAGCGACGGCTGGGAAGAAGTTAAAGGTATTGCTACGGCAAGGCAAGGCAAGAAGGCAAGGCGAGGGAAGGCAAGGCGAGGCGAGGCAGGGAAATACGGGGAAAGGCAGGTAAAGGCAAGACAAGGCAACGTGAGGTGAGGCAGGGAAATGCAGGGAAAGGCAGGGAAAGTCAAGGCAAGGCAATTCAAAGCGAGGCGAGGCAGGGAAACACGGGGAAAGGCAGGGAAAGTCAAGCCAAACAAGACAACGCTAGGCGAGGCAGGGAAATAGCGGGAAGGGCAGGGAAAGTCAGGGAAAGGCAAGGAAAGTCGAGGGGAGGTGAGGCGAGGAGAGGCTAGGTGAGGCGAGGCAAGGAAATACGGGGAAATGCAGGGAAAGGCAGGGAAAGTCAAGGCGAGGTAGAGACATACGGGGAAATGTAAGGAAAGGCAAGGAAAGGCAGGGAAAGGCGAGGCGAGGCAAGGTGAGGCGAGGCGAGGCGAGGCACAGCGAGGCCAGGCGAGGCAGGGAAATACAGGGAAAGGCAGGGAATGTTTAGGCGAGGCGAGGCGAGGTGAGGCGAGGCAAGGGAATACTGGGAAAGGCAGGGAAATGCAAGGGAAGGTGAGGCGAGGCGAGGCGTGGCAAGGCAACGCGAGGCAAGGAAAATACAGGGAAAGGCAGGCAAAGTAAAGGAAAGACAAGGCAACGCGAGGCGATGCAGGGAAATACAGGGAATGGCAGGGAAAGGCAGGGAAAGGCAAGACAAGACGAGGCGAGGCGAGGCACGGCGAGGAGAGGTGAGGTAGGGAAATACGGGGAAAGGCAGTGAAAGGTGAGGCGAGTTCAGGAGAGGTGAGGCGAGTTGAGTAGAGGTGAGGCGAGGCGAGGTTAGGTGAGGCGAGGCAAGGAAATACGGGGAAAGGTATGGAAAGGCAACGCAAAGCAAGGCGAGGCAGGGAAATACGAGGAAAGGCAGGGAAAGGCAGGGAAAGGCAAAGAAAGGCAAGGCAAGGCAAGGCAAGGAGAGGAAAGGCAAGGAGAGGAAAGGCAAGGAAAGGAAAGGGAAGGCAAGGAAAGGAAAGGCAAGGAAAAGAAAGGAAAGGAAAGGCAAGGCAAGGAAAGGCAAGGCAAGGAAAGGCAAGGCAAGGCAAGGCAAGGCAAGGAAAGGCAAGGAAAGGTAAGGCAAGGGAAGGCAAGGAAAGGCAAGGCAAGGAAAGGCAAGGAAGGGCAAGGCAAGGGAAGGCAAGGAAAGGCAAGGCAAGGGAAGGCAAGGAAAGGCAACGAAAGGCAAGGAAAGGCAAGGAAAGGCAAGGCACGGAAAGGAAGGGCAAGGAAAGGCAAGGCAAGGAAAGGCAAGGCAAGGAAAGGCAAGGCAAGGCAAGGCAAGGCAAGAAAAGAAAAGGAATGAAAGGAAAGGAATGAAAGGAAAGGAAAGGAAAGGAAAGGAAAGGAAAGGAAAGGAAAGGAAAGGAAAGGAAAGGAAAGGAAAGGAAAGGAAAGGAAAGGAAAGGAAAGGAAAGGAAAGGAAAGGAAAGGAAAGGAAAGGAAAGGAAAGGAAAGACAAGACAAGGAAAGGAAAGACAAGGAAAGGCAAGGAAAAGCAAGGCAAGGAAAGGCAAGGCAAGGAAAGGCAAGGCAAAGAAAGGCAGGGAAAAGCAAGGCAAGGCAAGGCAAGGCAAGGCAAGGCAAAGCAAGGCAAGGCAAGGCAAGGCAAGGCAAGGCAAGGCAAGGAAAGGTAAGGCAAGGGAAGGCAAGGAAAGGCAAGGCAAGGAAAGGCAAGGAAAGGCAAGGCAAGGGAAGGCAAGGAAAGGCAAGGCAAGGGAAGGCAAGGAAAGGCAAGGAAAGGCAAGGAAAGGCAAGGAAAGGCAAGGCACGGAAAGGAAGGGCAAGGAAAGGCAAGGCAAGGAAAGGCAAGGCAAGGAAAGGCAAGGCAAGGCAAGGCAAGAAAAGGAAAGGAATGAAAGGAAAGGAAGGAAAGGAAAGGAAAGGAAAGGAAAGGAAAGGAAAGGAAAGGAAAGGAAAGGAAAGGAAAGGAAAGGAAAGGAAAGGAAAGGAAAGGAAAGGAAAGGAAAGGAAAGGAAAGGAAAGGAAAGGAAAGGAAAGGAAAGGAAAGGAAAGGAAAGGAAAGGAAAGGCAAGGAAAGGCAAGGAAAGGCAAGGAAAGGCAAGGAAAAGCAAGGCAAGGAAAGGCAACGCAAGGAAAGGCAAGGCAAAGAAAGGCAGGGAAAAGCAAGGCAAGGCAAGGCAAGGCAAGGCAAGGCAAGGCAAGGAAAGGAAAGGTGCGGAAAGGAAAGGAAAGGAAAGGAAAGGAAAGGAAAGGAAAGGAAAGGTGCGGAATGGTGCGGAAAGGAAAGGAAAGGAAAGGAAAGGTGTGGAAAGTTGCGGAAAGGAAAGGTGTGGAAAGGTGTGGAAAGGTGCGGAAAGGAAAGGAAAAGTGCGGAAAGGTGCGGAAAGGAAAGGTGCGGAAAGGAAAGGTGCGGAAAGGAAAGGAAAGGAAAGGTGCGAAAAGGAAAGGAAAGGAAAGGTGCGGAAAGGAAAGGTGCGGAAAGGAAAGGTGCGGAAAGGAAAGGTGCGGAAAGGAAAGGAAGGAGGAAAGGAAAGGTGCGGAAAGGAAAGGAAAGGAAAGGAAAGGAAAGGAAAGGAAAGGAAAGGAAAGGAAAGGAAAGGAAAGGAAAGGAAAGGAAAGGAAAGGAAAGGAAAGGAATGGAAAGGAATGGATGACCCTGGCCGGAGTTCTTTTTGTCTCACCCTACCTGGTGTAATCCGTTCTGCACTCCTATTTCTATGCTCCCAAATGAAGCACAACATTTTAATCGTATTATAATTACACCGAACCTAAAAAGGGACGGGAAGCCCCTTGGCCTGTTGTATGCCCGAAGCAGATTTCTAGAGAAATGCTGCCATCTAGTGACCATTCAGAAGGTTTTCCACCCCTACCCAGATCTACACCCAGATCCCCACCCAGATCCCCAGAGGAACGAGGAGATCTGCCAGGACAGGAATGAAATGTGGGAAAACCTGTGTAAAGCAGCTGCTATTCTGGAGCAGAGATCAAGTGTTCTTGATTGATGAAGAAACTGCATTGGAATGATGCACTTGGGAAGCTATGGGAGAAGCCCTAAGGGACAGTGTTAGCGATGGCTGGGAAGAAGTGAAAGGTTTTGCTACGGCAATGCAAGGCAAGAAGGCAAGGCGAGGGGAGGCGAGGGGACGCGAGGGGAGGTGAGGGGAGGAGAGCCAAGGCGAGGCAAGGCGAGGGGAGGCGAGGGGAGGGGAGGCGAGGGGAGGCGATAGAAGGAACGGAGAGGCGAGGGGAGGGGATGCGAGGCGAGGTGAGGCGAGGGGAGGCGAGTCGATTTGAGGCGAGGGGAGGCAAGGTGAGGCGAGGGGAGGTGAGGTGAGGCGAGTCGAGGTGAGGCGAGGGGAGGCGAGGTGAGGCGAGTCGAGGTGAGGCGAGGGGAGGCGAGGTGAGGCGAGGCGAAGCGAGGTGAGGGGAGGCGAGGGAGGGGAGGTGAAGGGAGGCGAAGCGAGGCGAGGCGTGGCGAGACGAGGCGAGGCGTGGCGATGCGAGGCAAGGTGAGGTGTGGCGAGGCGAGGCGATGCGAGGTGAGAGGAGGCAAGGGGAGGCGAGGGGAGGCGAGGCAAGGCAAGGCAAGGCAAGGCCAGGCCATTCAAGGCAAGGCAAGGCAAGGCAAGGCAAGGCAAGGCAAGGAAAGTCGAGTGGAGCCGAGGTGAGGCGAGGCGAGATGAAGGTGAGGAGAGGCGAGGGGAGGCGAGGCGAGGGGAGGCGAGGCAATGCGAGGCGAGGGGAGGAGAGGGGAGCTGAGGGGAGGTGAGGCGAGGGGAGGTGAGGCGAGGCGAGGCGAGGCGAGGCGAGGCGAGGGGAGGTGAGGCGCGCTGAGGGGCTGCGAGTAGAGGCGAGGACAGGCGATGAGATTTGAGGCGAGGTGATGCAAGGCGAGGAGAGGCGAGGGGAGGCGATGGGAAGAGAGGGGAGGAATGGCGAGGCGATGGGAGATGAGGGGAGGCGAGGCGAGGAGAGGCGAGGGGAGGCGAGGCGAGGCAAGGCGAGGAAAGGCGAGGGGAGGCGAGGGGAGGCGAGGCGAGGCAAGGCGAGGCAGGGAAATACGGGGAAAGGCAGGGAAAGGCAGGGAATGGCAAGGAGAGGCGAGGGGAGGCGAGGCAAGGCAAGGCGAGGAAAGGCGAGGGGAGGCGAGGGGAGGCGAGGCGAGGCAAGGCGAGGCAGGGAAATACGGGGAAAGGCAGGGAAAGGCAGGGAATGGCAAGGCAAGGCGAGGCAAGGCGATGCAAGAGAAAGGAAGGAAATACGGGGAAAGGCAGGGAAAAGCAAGGCAAGTCAAGGCAACGCGAGACGAGGCAGGGAAATACAGTGAAAGGCAGGGAAAGGCAAGGAAAGGCAAGTCGCAGTGAGAAGAGGCGAGGCGAGGCGAGGCAAGGAGAGGCGAGGCGAGGTGAGGCAAGGCAAGGCGAGGCAGGGAAATACGGGGAAAGGGAGGAAAAGGCAGGGAAAGGCCATGCAAGTAAAGGCAACGCGAGGCGAGGCAGGGAAATACGGGGAAAGGCAGGGAAAGACAGGGAAAGGCAAGGCGCGTTGAGGCGAGGCGAGGCGAGGCAAGGTGAGGCAAGGCAAGGCGAGGCAAGGCGATGCAAGAGAAAGGAAGGAAATACGGGGAAAGGCAGGGAAAAGCAAGGCAAGTCAAGGCAACGCGAGGAGAGGCAGGGAAATACGGGGAAAGGCAGGGAAAGGCCGGGAAAGGCATGGAAAGGCAAGGTGCATTGAGGCGAGGCGAGGCGAGGCAAGGCGATGCAAGAAAGGCGAGGCAAGGCAAAGCAAGAGAAACAAAGGAAATACGGGAAAAGGCAGGGAAAGGCAAGGCAAGTCAAGGCAACGCGAGGCGAGGCAGGGAACTACGGGGAAAGGCAGGGAAAGGCAGGGAAAGGCAAGGCGCGGTGAGAAGGGGCGAGGCGAGGTGAGGCGAGGCAACGCAAGGCAAGGCGAGGCAGGGAAATACGGGGAAAGGCAGAGAAAGGCAAGGCAAGTCAAGGCAACGCGAGGCGAGGCAGGGAAATACGGGGAAAGGCGGGGAAAGGCAGGGTAAGGCAGGTAATGGCAAGGCAAGGCGAGGCGAGGCGGGCGTGGCAAGGCGAGGCAAGGCAAGGCAAGGGGAGGCAAGACAAGGCAAGGCAAGGCAGAGAAATAAGGGGAAAGGCAGGGAAAGGCAGGGAAAGTCAAGGCAAGTCAAGGCAACGCGAGGCGAGGCAGGGAAATACGAGGAAAGGCAGGGAAAGGCAGGGAAAGGCAAGGCGTGGTGAGGCGAGGTGAGGCAAGGAGAGGCAAGGCAAGGCGAGGCAAGGGAAAGCAAGGGAAAGCAAGAGAAAGCAAGGAAACACGGGGAAAGGCAGGCAAAGGCAGGGAAAGTCAAGACAAGTAAAAGCAACACGAAGCGAGGCAGGGAAATACGGGGAAAGGCGGGGAAAGGCAGGGAAAGGCAGGGAAAGGCAAGGCGCGGTGAGGCGAGGCAAGGCGAGGCAAGGCAAGGCGAAGCAAGGCAACGCAAGCGAAAGCAAGGAAATACGGGGAAAGGCAGGGAAAGGCAGGTATTGGCAAGGTGAGGCGAGGCGAAGCAAGACGAGGCGAGGCAGGGAAATATGGGGAAAGGCAGGGAAAGGCAGGGAAAGTCAGGGTGAGGGGAGGCAAGACAAGGCCAGGCAAGGCGAGGCGAGGCAAGGCAACGCAAGAGAATGCAATGAAATATGGGGAAAGGAATGGAAAGGACGGGAATGGCAGGGAAAGTCAAGGCAAGGCAAGGGAAAGTGAGGCGAGGCAGGGAAATATGGGGAAAGGCAGGTAATGGCAAGACAAGGAGAGGCGAGGGGAGGTGAGGCAAGGCAAGGCAAGGCAAGGCAAGGCAAGGCAAGGCAAGGCGAGGCAAGGCAACACAAGAGAAAGCAAGGAAATACGGGGAAAGGCAGGTAATGGCAAGGCGAGGCAAGGCGATGCAAGGCAAGGCAAGACAAGGCAGGGCAAGGCAAGGCAAGGCAAGGCGAGGCGAGGCAGGGAAATACGGGGAAAGGCGGGGAAAGGTAGGGAAAGGCAAGACGTGGTGAGAAGAGGCGAGGCGAGGCAAAGCAAGGCGAGGCAGGGAAATACGGGGAAAGGCAGGGAAAGGCAGGGAAAGTCAAGGTGAGGCGAGGCGAGACAAGGCGAGGCAAGGCGAGGCGAGGCAAGGCAACGCAAGAGAATGCAATTAAATATGGGGAAAGGCATGGAAAGGCCGGGAATGGCAGGGAAAGACAGGGATAGGCAAGGTGTATTGAGGCGAGGCGAGGCGAGGCAAGGCAATGCAAGTAAGACGAGGCAAGGCAACGCAAGAGAAAGAAGGAAATACGGGGAAAGGCAGGGAAAGGCAGGGAAAGGCAAGGCGCGGTGAGAAGAGGCGAGGCGAGGGAGGGAAATACGAGGAAAGGCGGGGAAAGGCAAGGTGCATTGAGGCGAGGCGAGGCGAAGCAAGGCGATGCAAGGAAAGGCGAGGCATGGCAACGCAAGAGAAAGCAAGGAAATACGGGGAAAGGCAGGGAAAGGCAGGTAAAGGCAAGGCGCACTGAGGTGAGGAGAGGCGAGGCAAGGTGAGGCAAGGCTAGGCGAGTCAAGGCAATGCAAGAGAAAGCAAGGAAATACAGGGAAAGGCAGAGACAGGCAGGGAAAGTCAGGTAATGGCAAGGCAAGGCGAGGCGAGGCGAGGCAGGGAAATATGGGAAAAGGCAGGGAAAGGCAGGGAAAGGCAAGGTGCATTGAGGCGAGGCAAGGCGAGGCCAGGCGATGCAAGACAGGCGAGGCAAGGCAACACAAGAGAAAGCAAGGAAATACGTGGAAAGGCAGGGAAAGGCAGGGAAAGGCAAGGCGCGGTGAGAAGAGGCAAGGCGAGGGGAGGCAAGGCAAGGCGAGGCAGGGAAATATGGGGAATGGCAGGGAAAGGCAGGGAAAGGCAAGGCAAGTCAAGGCAACACGAGGCGAGGCAGGGAAATACGGGGAAAGTCAGGGAAAGGCAGGGAAAGGCAAGGTGTGTTGAGGCGAGGCGAGGCAAGGCGAGGCAAGGAAAGGTGAGGCAAGGCAACGCAAGAGAAAGGAAGGAAATACGTGGAAAGGCAGGGAAAGTCAGGTAATGGCCAGGCAAGGCAACCCGAGGCGAGGCAGTGAAATACCGGGAAAGGCAGGGAAAGGCAAGGCAAGGCGAGGCGAGGCAAGGCAAAGCAAGGCAAGGCAAGGCAAGGCAACGCAAGAGAAGAAAAGGAAATACAGGGAAAGACAGGGAAAGGGAGGGAAAGTCAAGGCAAGACAAGGCAACACAAGGCGAGGCAGGAAAATACGGGGAAAGGCAGGGAAAGGCAAAGAAGGGTGAGGCGAGGCGAGGCGAGGTGAGGCGAGGCAAGGAAATACGGGGAAAGGCAGGGAAAGGCGGGGAAAGGCAGGGAAAGTCAGGGAAAGGCAGGGAAAGGCAAGGCGCGGTGAAGCGAGGCGAGTCAAGGCGAGGCGAGGTATGGCAAGGCAAGAGAAGGCAAGGAAATACGGGGAAAGGCAGGGAAAGGCCGGGAAAGGCAGGGAAAGTCAAGGCAAGGCAAGGCAAAGCGAGGCGAGGTACGGACATACAGGGAAATGGAGAGAAAGGCAGAGAAAGGCACGGAAAGGCGAGGCGAAGTGAGGCGAGGCAGGGAAATACAGGGAAAGGCAGGGAAAGTCAAGGTAAGACAAGACAAAGCGAGGCGAGGGAGGGAAATATTGGGAAAGGCAGGGAAAGGCAGGAAAAGGCAAGGCAAGGTGAGGCGACGCGAGGCGTTGCAAGGTGAGGCAAGGCATGGAAATACTGGGAAAGGCAGGGAAAGGCAAGGCAAAGTGAGGCGAGGCAGGGAAATACGGGGAAATGCATGTAAAGGCAAGGCAAGACGAGACGAGGCGCATCGATGCAAGGCGAGGCAGGGAAATACGGGGAATGGCAGGGAAAGGCGGGGGAGACAGGGAAAGACTGGGAAAGGCAGGGAATGTCATGAGAAAGCAAAGCAAGGCGAGGCAGGGAAATATGGGGAGGGGCAGGTAAAGGCGGGAAAAAGCAAGGCAAGGTGCGGCGCCGCGAGGCGAGGCGAGGCATTGAAATACGGGTAAAGGTGAGGTGAGGCAAGGAAATAAGGAGAAAGGCAGGGAAAGGCAGGGAAAGATAAGGCAAGGAATGGCATCACGAGGCGAGGCAGGGAAATACGGGGAAAGGTAGGCAATGGCAAGGAAAGGCAAGGCGAGGCGAGGCGCGGCGAGGCGAGGCGAGGCAGGGAAATACGGGGAAAGGTGAGGCGAGGCGAGGCGAGGCAAGGCAAGACCAGGCAAGGCAAGGAAATACTGTGAAAGGCAGAGAAAGAGAGGGAAAGGCAGGGAAAATCAAGGAAAGGCAAGGCAAAGCGAGGCGAGGTAGGGACATAAGGTGAAATGTAGGGAAAGGCAGAGAAAGGCAGGGAAAGGCGAGGCGAGGTGAGGCTAGGCGAGGCACAGCGAGGCGAGGCGGGGCGAGGCACGGCGAGGCGAGGTGAGTTAGGGAAATACGGGGAAAGGCAGGGAAAGGTGAGGCTAGGCAAGCCGAGGCGAGGTGAGGCGAGGCAAGGAAATACGGGCAAAGGCAGGGAAAGGCAAGGCAAAGCGAGGTGAGTCGCATCGAGGCGTGGCGCCTCGATGCGAGGCGAGGCAGGGAAATACAGGGAAAGGCAGGGAAAGGCAGGGAAAGTCAAGGCAAGACAAGGCAAAGCGAGGCGAGGCAGGGAAATACCGGGAAAGGCAGGGAAAGGCAGGGAAAGGCAAGGAAAGGTGAGGCAAGGAGCGGCGAGGCGAGGCGATGCAGGGAGATAAGGGGAAAAGCAGGGAAAGGCAGGGAAAGGTAAGGCGAGGCGAGGTGAGGCGAGGCAAGGAATTACAGTGAAAGGCAGAGAAAGACAGGAAAGGCAGGAAAAGTCAAGGCAGGGCAATGCAAAGCGAGGCGAGGTAAGGACATACGGGGAAATGTAGGGAAAGGCAGAAAAAGGCAGGGAAAGGTGGGGCGAAGCGAGGCACAGCGAGGCGAGGTGAGGCGAGGCACGGCGAGGCCAGGTGAGGCAGGGAAATACGGTGAAAGGCATAGAAAGGCGAGGCAAAGCGAGGTGAGGCACATCGAGGCGAGGCACATCGATGCGAGGCGAGGCAGGGAAATACAGGGAAAGGCAGGAAAAGGCAGGGAAAGTCAAAGCAAGATAAGTCAAAGCGAGGCGAGGCAGGGAAATACTGGGAAAGGCAGGGAAAGGCAAGGCAAGGTGAGGCGAGGCGAGGCGTGGCGAGGTGAGGCAAGGCATGGAAATACAGGGAAAGGCAGAGAAAGGCAGGGAAAGTCAAGGCAAGACAAGGCAACGCGAGGCGAGGCAGGGATATACGGGGAAAGGCAGGAAAAGGCAGGGAAAGGAAAGGCAAGGCGCGGAGCCCCGAGGCGAGGTGAGGCAGGGAAATAAGGGGAAAGGCGAGTTAAGGCGAGGGAAGGAAATAAGGGGAAAGGTAGGGAAAGGCAGAGAAAGGCAGGGAAAGTCAAGGAAATGCATGGCAACACGAGGCGAGGCAGGGAAATACCGTGAAAGGCAGGGAAAGGAAAGGCAAGGCAAGGCAAGGCGAGGAGAGGTAGGGACAAACGGGGAAATGTAGGGAAAGGCAGAGAAAGGCAGGGAAAGTGACGTGAGGCAAGGCACGGCGAGGCGAGGTGAGGCACAGCGAGGCGAGGCAAGGCGAGGAATGGCGACGCGAGGCAAGGCAGGGAAATACAAGGAAAGGCAACGAAAGGTGAGGTGAGGTGAAGCGAGGCAAGGAAATACGGGATAAGGCAGGGAAAGGCAAGGAAAAGCAAGGTGAGTCAGGGAAATACGGGGAAAGACAGGGAAAGGCAGGGCAAAGCAAGGTGAGGCGCATCAAGGTAGAGGCGCATCAATGCGAGGCGAGGCAGGAAAATATGGGGAAAAGCAGGGAAAGGCAGGGAAAGGCGAGGAGACGCGAGGCGCGGCGAGGCTAGGCAAGGTGAGGCAAGGAAGTACAGGGAAAGGCAGGGAAAAGCAGGGAAAGGCAGGGAAAGTCACGGCAAAGCAAGGCAACGCGAGGCGAGGTAGGGAAATACAGGGACAGGGAGGGAAAGGCAGGGAAAGGCAAGGCGAGGCGAGGCGAGACGAAGCGAGGCTAGGCAAGGTGAGTCTAGGCGAGGCAAGGCGAGTCTAGGCGAGGCGAGGCGAGGCGAGGGTAGGAGAGCCAAGGCAAGGAAATACGGGGAAATACTGGGAAAGGCAGGGAAAGGCAAGGCAAGGAAAGGGAAAGCAGGGCGAGGCAGGGAAATACAGGGAAAGGCAGGGAAAGGAAAGGCAAAGTGAGGTGAGGCTAGGAAATACAGGAAAGGCAGGGAAAGGCAGGGCAAAGCGAGGTGAGGCGCATCGAGGTAGAGACGCATCGATGCGAGGCGAGGCAGGGAAATATGGGGAAAGGCGGGGAAAGGCAGGGAAAGGCAGGAAAAGTCTAGGCAGCAGAAGGCAAAGCGAGGCGAGGCAGGGAAATATGGGGAAAAGCAGGGAAAGGCAGGGAAAGGCGAGGCGACGTGAGGCGCAGCGAGGCTAGGCAAGGCGAGGCAAGGAAGTACGGGGAAAGGCAGGGAAAAGCAGGGAAAGGCAGGGAAAGGCGAGGCGACGTGAGGCGCAGCGAGGCTAGGCAAGGCAAGGCAAGGAAGTACGGGGAAAGGCAGGGAAAAGCAGGGAAAGGCAGGGAAAGTCAAGGTAAAGCAAGGCAACGGGAGGCGAGGTAGGAAAATACGGGGACAGGGAGGGAAAGGCAGGGAAAGGCAAGGCGAGGCGAGGCGAGGTGAGGGTAGGAGAGCCAAGGCAAGGAAATACGGGGAAATACCGGGAAAGGCAGGGAAAGGCAAGGCAAGGAAAGGGAAAGCAGGGCGAGGCAGGGAAATACGGGGAAAGGCAGGGAAAGGAAAGGCAAAGTGAGGTGAGGCAGGGAAATACAGGGAAAGGCAGGGAAAGGCAGGGCAAAGTGAGGTGAGGCTCATCGAGGTAGAGGCGCATCGATGCGAGGCGAGGCAGGGAAATACGGGGAAAGGCAGGGAAAGGCAGGAAAAGTCAAGGCAACAGAAGGCAAAGTGAGGCGAGGCAGGGAAATATGGGGAAAAGCAGGGAAAGGCAGGGAAAGGCGAGGCGACGTGAGGCGCGGCGAGGCTAGGCAAGGCGAGGCAAGGAAGTACGGGGAAAGGCAGGGAAAAGCAGGGAAAGGCAGGGAAAGTCAAGGCAAAGCAAGGCAACGTGAGGCAAGGTAGGAAAATAAGGGGACAGGTAGGGAAAGGCAGGGAAAGGGAAAGTAAGGCGAGGCGAGGCGAAGCGAGGCTAGCCGAGGGGAGGCGAGTCGAGGCAAGACTAGGCGAGGCGAGGCAGGGCGAGGGTATGAGGGGCAAGGCAAGGAAATACAGGGAAATACTGGGAAAGGCAGGGAAAGGCAAGGCAAGGAAAGCGAAAGCGAGTCGAGGCAGGGAAATACGGGGAAAGGCAGGGAAAGGCAGGGAAAGGAAAGGCAAAGTGAGGCGAGGCAGGGAAATATGGGGAAAGGCAGGGAAAGGCAAGGCAAAGTGAGGTAGAGGCGCATCGAGGCGAGGCGCATCGATACGAGGCCAGGCAGGGAAATACGGGGAAAGGCAGGGAAAGGCAGGGAAAGGAAAGGAAAGGCAAGGCGAGCTAGAGGCAGGGAAATATGGGGACAGGCAGGGAAAGGCAGGGAACGGCAAGGCGAAGCAAGGTAGAGGCGCATCAAGGCGAGGCGCTTCGATGCGAGGCCAGGCAGGGAAATACTGGGAAAGGCAGGGAAAGGAAGGGAAAGTCAAGGCAAGGCGAGCAGAGGCAGGGAAATATGGGGACAGGCAGGGAAAGTCAGGGAAAGGCAAGGCGGGGTGAGCAGAGGCGAGACAAGGCGAGGCAAGTCAAGGAAAGGCAAGGCAACGTAAGAGAAGGCAAGGAAATACGGGGAAAGGATGGGAAAGGCTAGGAAAGGCAGGGAAAGTCAAGGCAAGTCAAGGGAAAGCGAGGCAAGGCAGGGAAATATGGGGAAAGGCAGGTAATGGCCAGGCAAGGCGAGGTGAGGCGGGGCAAGGCGAAGAGAGGCGGGGCAAGGCAGGGCAAGGCAAGGCAAGGCAAGGCAAGGCAAGGCAAGGCAAGAAAAGGAAAGGAAAGGCAAGGCAAGGCAAGGCAAGGCAAGGCAAGGAAAGGAAAGGCAAGGAAAGGCAAGGAAAGGCAAGGAAAGGCAAGGCAAGGAAAGGAAAGGAAAGGAAAGGAAAGGAAAGGAAAGGAAAGGAAAGGAAAGGAAAGGAAAGGAAAGGAAAGGAAAGGAAAGGAAAGGAAAGGAAAGGAAAGGAAAGGAAAGGAAAGGAAAGGAAAGGAAAGGAAAGGAAAGGAAAGGAAAGGAAAGGAAAGGCAAGGCAAGGCAAGGCAAGGCAAGGAAGGGAAAGGATGACCCTGCCTAGAGTACTTTTGGTCTCACCCTACCTGGTGTAATCCCTTCTGCACTCCTATTTCTAAGCTCCTGAATGTAGCACAACATTTGAATCGTATTCTTAATTACACTGAACCTAAAAAGGGAGGGGAAGCCACTTGGCCTGTAGTAAGCCCGAATCAGATTTCTAGAGAAACGCTGCCATCTAGTGACCATTCAAAGATTTTCCACCCCTACCCAGATCTACACCCAGATCCCAACCCAGATCCCTAGAAGAGCGAGGAGAACCGCCAGGAGAGGAATAAAACGTGGGAAAACCTGTGTAAAGCAGCTTCTATTCTGGAGCACAGATCCAGTGTTCTTGATTGATGAAGAAACTGCATTGGAATGATGCACTTGGGAAGCTATGGGAGAAGCCCTATGGGACAGTCTTAGCGACGGCTGGGAAGAAGTTAAAGGTATTGCTACGGCAAGGCAAGGCAAGAAGGCAAGGCGAGGGAAGGCAAGGCGAGGCGAGGCAGGGAAATACGGGGAAAGGCAGGTAAAGGCAAGACAAGGCAACGTGAGGTGAGGCAGGGAAATGCAGGGAAAGGCAGGGAAAGTCAAGGCAAGGCAATTCAAAGCGAGGCGAGGCAGGGAAACACGGGGAAAGGCAGGGAAAGTCAAGCCAAACAAGACAACGCTAGGCGAGGCAGGGAAATAGCGGGAAGGGCAGGGAAAGTCAGGGAAAGGCAAGGAAAGTCGAGGGGAGGTGAGGCGAGGAGAGGCTAGGCGAGGCGAGGCAAGGAAATACGGGGAAATGCAGGGAAAGGCAGGGAAAGTCAAGGCAAGGCAAGGCGAGGTAGAGACATACGGGGAAATGTAAGGAAAGGCAGAGAAAGGCAGGGAAAGGCGAGGCGAGGCAAGGTGAGGCGAGGCGAGGCGAGGCACAGCGAGGCCAGGCGAGGCAGGGAAATACAGGGAAAGGCAGGGAATGTTTAGGCGAGGCGAGGCGAGGTGAGGCGAGGCAAGGGAATACTGGGAAAGGCAGGGAAATGCAAGGGAAGGTGAGACGAGGCGAGGCGTGGCAAGGCAACGCGAGGCAAGGAAAATACAGGGAAAGGCAGGCAAAGTCAAGGAAAGACAAGGCAACGCGAGGCGATGCAGGGAAATACAGGGAATGGCAGGGAAAGGCAGGGAAAGGCAAGACAAGACGAGGCGAGGCGAGGCACGGCGAGGAGAGGTGAGGTAGGGAAATACGGGGAAAGGCAGTGAAAGGTGAGGCGAGTTCAGGAGAGGTGAGGCGAGTTGAGTAGAGGTGAGGCGAGGCGAGGTGAGGTGAGGCGAGGCAAGGAAATACGGGGAAAGGTAGGGAAAGGCAACGCAAAGCAAGGCGAGGCAGGGAAATACGAGGAAAGGCAGGGAAAGGAAGGGAAAGGCAAAGAAAGTCAAGGCAAGGCAAGGCAAGGAGAGGAAAGGCAAGGAGAGGAAAGGCAAGGAAAGGAAAGGGAAGGCAAGGAAAGGAAAGGCAAGGAAAAGAAAGGAAAGGAAAGGCAAGGCAAGGAAAGGCAAGGCAAGGCAAGGCAAGGCAAGGAAAGGCAAGGAAAGGTAAGGCAAGGGAAGGCAAGGAAAGGCAAGGCAAGGAAAGGCAAGGAAGGGCAAGGCAAGGGAAGGCAAGGAAAGGCAAGGCAAGGGAAGGCAAGGAAAGGCAAGGAAAGGCAAGGAAAGGCAAGGAAAGGAAAGGCACGGAAAGGAAGGGCAAGGAAAGGCAAGGCAAGGAAAGGCAAGGCAAGGAAAGGCAAGGCAAGGCAAGGCAAGGCAAGAAAAGGAAAGGAATGAAAGGAAAGGAATGAAAGGAAAGGAAAGAAAAGGAAAGGAAAGGAAAGGAAAGGAAAGGAAAGGCAAGGAAAGGCAAGGAAAGGCAAGGAAAGGCAAGGAAAGGCAAGGAAAGGCAAGGAAAGGCAAGGAAAGGCAAGGCAAGGAAAGGCAAGGCAAGGAAAGGCAAGGCAAAGAAAGGCAGGGGAAAGCAAGGCAAGGCAAGGCAAGGCAAGGCAAGGCAAGGCAAGGCAAGGCAAGGCAAGGCAAGGAAAGGAAAGGAAAGGAAAGGAAAGGAAAGGAAAGGAAAGGAAAGGAAAGGAAAGGCAATGAAAGGCAAGGAAAGGCAAGGAAAGGCAAGGAAAGGCAAGGAAAAGCAAGGCAAGGAAAGGCAAGGCAAGGAAAGGCAAGGCAAAGAAAGGCAGGGAAAAGCAAGGCAAGGCAAGGCAAGGCAAGGCAAGGCAAGGCAAGGCAAGGAAAGGAAAGGTGCGGAAAGGAAAGGAAAGGAAAGGAAAGGTGCGGAATGGTGCGGAAAGGAAAGGAAAGGAAAGGAAAGGTGTGGAAAGGTGCGGAACGGAAAGGTGTGGAAAGGTGTGGAAAGGTGCGGAAAGGAAAGGAAAGGTGCGGAAAGGTGCGGAAAGGAAAGGTGCGGAAAGGAAAGGAAAGGAATGGTGCGGAAAGGAAAGGAAAGGAAAGGTGCGGAAAGGAAAGGTGCGGAAAGGAAAGGTGCGGAAAGGAAAGGTGCGGAAAGGAAAGGAAAGGTGCGGAAAGGAAAGGTGCGGAAAGGAAAGGTGCGGAAAGGAAAGGAAAGGAAAGGGAAGGAAAGGAAAGGAAAGGAAAGGAAAGGAAAGGAAAGGAAAGGAAAGGAAAGGAAAGGAAAGGAATGGAAAGGAATGGATGACCCTGGCCGGAGTTCTTTTTGTCTCACCCTACCTGGTGTAATCCGTTCTGCACTCCTATTTCTATGCTCCCAAATGAAGCACAACATTTTAATCGTATTATAATTACACCGAACCTAAAAAGGGACGGGAAGCCACTTGGCCTGTAGTCCGCCCGAAGCAGATTTCTAGAGAAATGCTGCCATCTAGTGACCATTCAGAAGGTTTTCCACCCCTACCCAGATCTACACCCAGATCCCCACCCAGATCCCCAGAGGAACGAGGAGATCTGCCAGGACAGGAATGAAATGTGGGAAAACCTGTGTAAAGCAGCTGCTATTCTGGAGCAGAGATCAAGTGTTCTTGATTGATGAAGAAACTGCATTGGAATGATGCACTTGGGAAGCTATGGGAGAAGCCCTAAGGGACAGTGTTAGCGATGGCTGGGAAGAAGTGAAAGGTTTTGCTACGGCAATGCAAGGCAAGAAGGCAAGGCGAGGGGAGGCGAGGGGACGCGAGGGGAGGTGAGGGGAGGAGAGCCAAGGCGAGGCAAGGCGAGGGGAGGCGAGGGGAGGGGAGGCGAGGGGAGGCGATAGAAGGAAAGGAGAGGCGAGGGGAGGGGATGCGAGGCGAGGTGAGGCGAGGGGAGGCGAGTCGATTTGAGGCGAGGGGAGGCGAGGTGAGGCGAGGGGAGGTGAGGTGAGGCGAGTCGAGGTGAGGCGAGGGGAGGCGAGGTGAGGCGAGTCGAGGTGAGGCGAGGGGAGGCGAGGTGAGGCGAGGCGAAGCGAGGTGAGGGGAGGCGAGGGAGGGGAGGTGAAGGGAGGCGAAGCGAGGCGAGGCGTGGCGAGACGAGGCGAGGCGTGGCGATGCGAGGCAAGGTGAGGTGTGGCGAGGCAAGGCGATGCGAGGTGAGAGGAGGCAAGGGGAGGCGAGGGGAGGCGAGGCAAGGCAAGGCAAGGCAAGGCCAGGCCATTCAAGGCAAGGCAAGGCAAGGCAAGGCAAGGCAAGGCAAGGAAAGTCGAGTGGAGCCGAGGTGAGGCGAGGCGAGATGAAGGTGAGGAGAGGCGAGGGGAGGCGAGGCGAGGGGAGGCGAGGCAATGCGAGGCGAGGGGAGGAGAGGGGAGCTGAGGGGAGGTGAGGCGAGGGGAGGTGAGGCGAGGCGAGGCGAGGCGAGGCGAGGCGAGGGGAGGTGAGGCGCGCTGAGGGGCTGCGAGTAGAGGCGAGGACAGGCGATGAGATTTGAGGCGAGGTGATGCAAGGCGAGGAGAGGCGAGGGGAGGCGATGGGAAGAGAGGGGAGGAATGGCGAGGCGATGAGAGGTGAGGGGAGGCGAGGCGAGGAGAGGCGAGGGGAGGCGAGGCGAGGCAAGGCGAGGAAAGGCGAGGGGAGGCGAGGGGAGGCGAGGCGAGGCAAGGCGAGGCAGGGAAATACGGGGAAAGGCAGGGAAAGGCAGGGAATGGCAAGGAGAGGCGAGGGGAGGCGAGGCAAGGCAAGGCGAGGAAAGGCGAGGGGAGGCGAGGGGAGGCGAGGCGAGGCAAGGCGAGGCAGGGAAATACGGGGAAAGGCAGGGAAAGGCAGGGAATGGCAAGGCAAGGCGAGGCAAGGCGATGCAAGAGAAAGGAAGGAAATACGGGGAAAGGCAGGGAAAAGCAAGGCAAGTCAAGGCAACGCGAGACGAGGCAGGGAAATACAGTGAAAGGCAGGGAAAGGCAAGGAAAGGCAAGTCGCAGTGAGAAGAGGCGAGGCGAGGCGAGGC
This sequence comes from Caloenas nicobarica, assembly GCF_036013445.1. Taxonomy (NCBI): domain Eukaryota; kingdom Metazoa; phylum Chordata; class Aves; order Columbiformes; family Columbidae; genus Caloenas; species Caloenas nicobarica. The sequence continues at coordinate 22,850 of NW_027017614.1, forward strand.
AAGGAGAGGCGAGGCGAGGTGAGGCAAGGCAAGGCAAGGCAGGGAAATACGGGGAAAGGGAGGAAAAGGCAGGGAAAGGCCATGCAAGTAAAGGCAACGCGAGGCGAGGCAGGGAAATACGGGGAAAGGCAGGGAAAGACAGGGAAAGGCAAGGCGCGTTGAGGCGAGGCGAGGCGAGGCAAGGTGAGGCAAGGCAAGGCGAGGCAAGGCGATGCAAGAGAAAGGAAGGAAATACAGGGAAAGGCAGGGAAAAGCAAGGCAAGTCAAGGCAACGCGAGGAGAGGCAGGGAAATACGGGGAAAGGCAGGGAAAGGCAGGGAAAGGCAAGGCGCGGTGAGAAGGGGCGAGGCGAGGTGAGGCGAGGCAACGCAAGGCAAGGCGAGGCAGGGAAATACGGGGAAAGGCAGAGAAAGGCAGGGCAAGTCAAGGCAATGCGAGGCGAGGCAGGGAAATACGGGGAAAGGCAGGGAAAGGCAGGGTAAGGCAGGTAATGGCAAGGCAAGGCGAGGCGAGGCGGGCGTGGCAAGGCGAGGCAAGGCAAGGCAAGGGGAGGCAAGACAAGGCAAGGCAAGGCAGAGAAATAAGGGGAAAGGCAGGGAAAGGCAGGGAAAGTCAAGGCAAGTCAAGGCAACGCGAGGCGAGGCAGGGAAATACGAGGAAAGGCAGGGAAAGGCAGGGAAAGGCAAGGCGTGGTGAGGCGAGGCAAGGAGAGGCAAGGCAAGGCGAGGCAAGGGAAAGCAAGGGAAAGCAAGAGAAAGCAAGGAAACACGGGGAAAGGCAGGCAAAGGCAGGGAAAGGCAAGGCGCGGTGAGGCGAGGCAAGGCGAGGCAAGGCAAGGCGAAGCAATGCAACGCAAGCGAAAGCAAGGAAATACGGGGAAAGGCAGGGAAAGGCAGGTATTGGCAAGGTGAGGCGAGGCGAAGCAAGACGAGGCGAGGCAGGGAAATATGGGGAAAGGCAGGGAAAGGCAGGGAAAGTCAGGGTGAGGGAAGGCAAGACAAGGCCAGGCAAGGCGAGGCGAGGCAAGGCAACGCAAGAGAATGCAATGAAATATGGGGAAAGGAATGGAAAGGACGGGAATGGCAGGGAAAGTCAAGGCAAGGCAAGGGAAAGTGAGGCGAGGCAGGGAAATATGGGGAAAGGCAGGTAATGGCAAGACAAGGAGAGGCGAGGGGAGGTGAGGCAAGGCAAGGCAAGGCAAGGCAAGGCGAGGCAAGGCGAGGCAAGGCAACACAAGAGAAAGCAAGGAAATACGGGGAAAGGCAGGTAATGGCAAGGCGAGGCAAGGCGATGCAAGGCAAGGCAAGACAAGGCAGGGCAAGGCAAGGCAAGGCAAGGCGAGGCGAGGCAGGGAAATACGGGGAAAGGCGGGGAAAGGTAGGGAAAGGCAAGACGTGGTGAGAAGAGGCGAGGCGAGGCAAAGCAAGGCGAGGCAGGGAAATACGGGGAAAGGCAGGGAAAGTCAAGGTGAGGCGAGGCGAGACAAGGCGAGGCAAGGCGAGGCGAGGCAAGGCAACGCAAGAGAATGCAATTAAATATGGGGAAAGGCATGGAAAGGCCGGGAATGGCAGGGAAAGTCAAGGCAAGGCAAGGGAAAGCGAGGCGAGGCAGGGAAATATGGGGAAAGGCAGGTAATGGCAAGGCAAGGAGAGGCAAGGGGAGGCGAGGCAAGGCGAGGCAAGGCAAGGCAAGGCGAGGCAAGGAAAGGCAAGGCAAGGCAACACAAGGGAAAGCAAGGAAATATGGGGAAAGGCAGGTAATGGCAAGGCGAGGCAAAGCAATGCAAGGCAAGGCAGGGCAAGACAAGGCAAGGCAAGGCAAGGCAATGCAAGGCGAGGCGACGCGAGGCAGGGAAATACGGGGAAAGGCAGGGAAAGGCAGGGAAAGTCAAGGTGAGGCGATACTAGGTGAGGCGAGCCAAGGAAATACGGGGAAAGGCAGGGAAAGGGAGGGAAAGGCAAGGAAAGTCAGAGCAAGGCAGGGCAACGCGAGGTGAGGCAGGGAAATACGGGCTCAAGCAGGGAAAGACAAGGCGCGGTGAGGCGAGGCGAGGCGAGGCAAGGCGAGGCAAGGCAAGGCAACGCAAGAGAAAGCAAGGAAATAGCGGCAAAGGCATGGAGAGGCAGGGAAAGGCAGGTAATGGCCAGGCAAGGAGAGGCGAGACAAGTCAAGGCAAGGCAGGGAAATGGGGGGAAAGGCAGGCAAAGGCAGGGAAAGTCAACGCTAGTCAAGGCAACGCGAGGACGAGGCAGGGAAATATGGGGAAAGGCAGAGAAAGGCAAGGCGCGCTGAGGCGAAGAGAGGCGATGCAAGGCGAGGCAAGGCAATGCAAGAGAAAGCAAGGAAATATGGGGAAAGGCAGGGAAAGGCAGGGAAAGTCAGGTAATGGCAAGGCAAGGCGAGGCGAGGCGAGGCAGGGAAATACCGGGAAAGGCAGGGAAAGACAGGGATAGGCAAGGTGTATTGAGGCGAGGCGAGGCGAGGCAAGGCAATGCAAGTAAGACGAGGCAAGGCAACGCAAGAGAAAGAAGGAAATACGGGGAAAGGCAGGGAAAGGCAGGGAAAGGCAAGGCGCGGTGAGAAGAGGCGAGGCGAGGGAGGGAAATACGAGGAAAGGCGGGGAAAGGCAAGGTGCATTGAGGCGAGGCGAGGCGAAGCAAGGCGATGCAAGGAAAGGCGAGGCATGGCAACGCAAGAGAAAGCAAGGAAATACGGGGAAAGGCAGGGAAAGGCAGGTAAAGGCAAGGCGCACTGAGGTGAGGAGAGGCGAGGCAAGGTGAGGCAAGGCTAGGCGAGTCAAGGCAATGCAAGAGAAAGCAAGGAAATACAGGGAAAGGCAGAGACAGGCAGGGAAAGTCAGGTAATGGCAAGGCAAGGCGAGGTGAGGCGAGGCAGGGAAATATGGGAAAAGGCAGGGAAAGGCAGGGAAAGGCAAGGTGCATTGAGGCGAGGCGAGGCGAGGCCAGGCGATGCAAGACAGGCGAGGCAAGGCAACGCAAGAGAAAGTAAGGAAATACGTGGAAAGGCAGGGAAAGTCAGGGAAAGGCAAGGCGCGGTGAGAAGAGGCAAGGCGAGGGGAGGCAAGGCAAGGCGAGGCAGGGAAATATGGGGAATGGCAGGGAAAGGCAGGGAAAGGCAAGGCAAGTCAAGGCAACACGAGGCGAGGCAGGGAAATACGGGGAAAGTCAGGGAAAGGCAGGGAAAGGCAAGGTGTGTTGAGGCGAGGCGAGGCAAGGCGAGGCAAGGAAAGGTGAGGCAAGGCAACGCAAGAGAAAGGAAGGAAATACGTGGAAAGGCAGGGAAAGGCAGGGAAAGGCAAGGCGCAGTGAGGCGAGGCGAGGAGAGGCGACGTAGAGGCAAGGCATGGCGAGGCAGAGAAATATGGGGAAAGGCAGGGAAAGGCAGGGAAAGTCAAGGTGAGGCGAGGCAAGGCGAGGTAAGGAAAGGTGAGGCAAGGCAACGCAAGAGAAAGGAAGGAAATACATGGAAAGGCAGGGAAAGGCAGGGAAAGGCAAGGCGCAGTGAGGCGAGGCGAGGAGAGGCGACGTAGAGGAAAGGCATGGCGAGGCAGAGAAATATGGGGAAAGGCAGGGAAAGGCAGGGAAAGTCAAGGTGAGGCGAGGCGAGACAAGGCGAGGCAAGGCGAGACGAGGCAAGGCAATGCAAGAGAATGGAATGAAATATGGGGAAAAGAATGGAAAGGCCGGGAATGGCAGGGAAAGTCAAGGCAAGGCAAGGGAAAGCGAGGCGAGGCAGGGAAATATGGGGAAAGGCAGGTAATGGCAAGGCAAGGAGAGGCAAGGGAAGGCGAGGCAAAGCAAGCCAAGGCAAGGCGAGGCAAGGAAAGGCGAGGCAAGGCAACCCAAAGAATGCAAGGATATACGGGGAAAGGCAGGTAATGGCAAGGCAAGGAGAGGCAAGGGGAGGCGAGGCAAGGCAAGGCAAGACGAGGCAAGGCGAGGCGGGGCGAGGCAGGGAAATACGGGGAAAGGCAGGGAAAGTCAAGGCGAGGCGATGCTAGGCGAGGCGAGGCAAGGAAATACGGGGAAAGGCAGGGAAAGGCAGGGAAAGGCAGGGAAAGTCAAGGCAAGGCAAGGCAACGTGAGGTGAGGCAGGGAAATACGGGTTCAGGCAGGGAAAGGCAGGGAAAGGCAAGACGCGGTGAGGTGAGGCGAGACAAGGCGAGGCAAGGCGAGGCAAGGCAAAGCAAGAGAAGGCAAGGAAATATGGGGAGAGGCATGGAAAGGCCGGGAAAGGCAGGGAAAGTCAAGGCAAGACAAGGGAAAGCGAGGTGAGGCAGGGAAATATGGGGAAAGGCAGGTAATGGCAAGGCAAGGAGAGGTGAGGCGAGGCGAGGCAAGGCAAGACAGGGAAATACGGGGAAAGTTAGGGAAAGGCAGGGAAAGGCAAGGTGTATTGAGGCGAGGCGAGGCGAGGCAAGGCGATGCAAGAAAGGCGAGGCAAGGCAACGCAAGAGAAAGCAAGGAAATACGGGGAAAGGCAGGGAAAGGCGGGGAAAGGCAGGGAAAGGCAGGGAAAGGCGAGGCGCTGAGAAGAGGCGAGGCGAGGGAGGGAAATACGAGGAAAGGCGGGGAAAGGCAAGGTGCATCGAGGTGAGGCGAGGCGAGGCATGGCAACGCAAGAGAAAGCAAGGAAAGGCAGGGAAAGGCAGGTAAAGGCAAGACGCGCTGAGGCGAGGAGAGGCGAGGCAAGGTGAAGCAAGGCAAGGCGAGGTAAGGCAATCTAAGAGAAAGCAAGGAAATACAGGGAAAGGCAGAGACAGGCAGGGAAAGTCAGGTAATGGCAAGGCAAGGCGAGGCAAGGCCAGGCGAGGCAGGGAAATACGGGGAAAGGCAGGCAAAGGCAGGGAAAGTCAAAGCAAGTCAAGACAACGCGAGGCGAGTCAGGGAAATACGGGGAAAGGCAGGGAAAGGCAGGGAAAGGCAAGGTGCATTGAGGCGAGGCGAGGCGAGGCCAGGCGATGCAAGACAGGCGAGGCAAGGCAACGCAAGGGAAAGCAAGGAAATACAGGGAATGGCAGAGAAAGTCAGGGAAAGGCAAGGCGCGGCGAGAAGAGGCAAGGCGAGGCGAGGCAAGGCAAGGTGAGGCAGGGAAATATGGGGAATGGCAGGGAAAGTCAGGGAAAGTCAATGCAAGGCAAAGCGAGGCGAGGGAGGGAAATATGGGGAAAGGCAGGTAAAGGCAAGTCAAGATGAGGCGAGGCGCGTCGATGCGAGGCGAGGCAGGGAAATACGGGGAAAGGCAGGGAGGGGCGGGGAAAGGCAGGGATGGGCAGGGAAAGGCAAGGCATAGTGAGGCGAGGCTAGGCGAGGCGAGGCAAGGAAATACAGGGAAAGGCAGGGAAAGTCAGGGAAAGTCAATGCAAGGCAAGGCAAAGCAAGGCGAGGCAGGGAAATACGGGGAAAGGCAGGTAATGGCAACGCAAGTAAAGGCGAGGCAAGGCGAGGCGAGGCAGGGAAATACGGGGAAAGGCAGGGAAAGGCAGGAAAACGCCGGGAAAGGCAGGGAAAGGCAGAGCAAGATGAGGCGAGGTGCATCGATGCGATGCGAGGCAGGGAAACATGGGGAAAGGCAGGGAAAGTCAAGCCAAACAAGACAACGCTAGGCGAGGCAGGGAAATAGCGGGAAGGGCAGGGAAAGTCAGGGAAAGGCAAGGAAAGTCGAGGGGAGGTGAGGCGAGGAGAGGCTAGGCGAGGCGAGGCAAGGAAATACGGGGAAATGCAGGGAAAGGCAGGAAAATTCAAGGCAAGGCAAGGCGAGGTAGAGACATACGGGGAAATGTAAGGAAAGGCAGAGAAAGGCAGGGAAAGGCGAGGCGAGGCAAGGTGAGGCGAGGCGAGGAGAGGCACAGCGAGGCCAGGCGAGGCAGGGAAATACAGGGAAAGGCAGGGAATGTTTAGGCGAGGTGCGGCGAGGTGAGGCGAGGCAAGGGAATACTGGGAAAGGCAGGGAAATGCAAGGGAAGCTGAGGCGAGGCGAGGCATGGCAAGGCAACACGAGGCAAGGAAAATACAGGGAAAGGCAGGCAAAGTCAAGGAAAGACAAGGCAACGCGAGGCGATGCAGGGAAATACAGGGAATGGCAGGAAAAGTAAGGGAAAGGAAAGGCACGGTGAGGCGAGACGAGGCGTGGCGAGGCGAGGGGAGGTAGGAAAATACAGGGAAAAGAGGGAAAAGCAGGAAAGGTGAGGCGAGGCGAGGTGAGTTGAAGCGAGGCAAGGAAATACGGGGAAAGGCAGGGAAAGGCAGGGAAAGGCAAGACAAGGTGAGGAGAGGCGAGGCGTGGCGAGGCAAGGCGAGGCAGGATAATATGGGGAAAGTCAGGGAAAGGCAGGGAAAGGTGAGGAAAGGCACGTCGATGCGAGGCAAGGCAGGGTAATATGGGGAAAGGCAGGGACTGGCGGGGAAATGCAGGGAAAGTAAGGGAACGTGAAGGTAAGGCAAGGGAACAGACGCGAGGTATGTACATACAGACAAATGTAGGGAAAGGCAGAGAAAGGCAGGGAATGGCGAGGCAAGGAGGGCGAGGCGAGGCGAGGCGAGGCACGGCGAGGAGAGGTGAGGTAGGGAAATACGGGGAAAGGCAGTGAAAGGTGAGGCGAGTTCAGGAGAGGTGAGGCGAGTTGAGTCGAGGTGAGGCGAGGCGAGGTGAGGTGAGGCGAGGCAAGGAAATACGGGGAAAGGTAGGGAAAGGCAACGCAAAGCAAGGCGAGGCAGGGAAATACGAGGAAAGGCAGGGAAAGGCAGGGAAAGGCAAAGAAAGGCAAGGCAAGGCAAGGAGAGGAAAGGCAAGGAGAGGAAAGGCAAGGAAAGGAAAGGGAAGGCAAGGAAAGGAAAGGCAAGGAAAAGAAAGGCAAGGAAAGGCAAGGCAAGGAAAGGCAAGGCAAGGCAAGGCAAGGCAAGGCAAGGAAAGGCAAGGCAAGGCAAGGCAAGGCAAGGCAAGGTAAGGCAAGGGAAGGCAAGGAAAGGCAAGGCAAGGAAAGGCAAGGAAAGGCAAGGCAAGGGAAGGCAAGGAAAGGCAAGGCAAGGGAAGGCAAGGAAAGGCAAGGAAAGGCAAGGAAAGGCAAGGAAAGGCAAGGCACGGAAAGGAAGGGCAAGGAAAGGCAAGGCAAGGCAAGGCAAGGCAAGGCAAGGCAAGGCAAGAAAAGGAAAGGAATGAAAGGAAAGGAATGAAAGGAAAGGAAAGAAAAGGAAAGGAAAGAAAAGGAAAGGAAAGGAAAGATAAGGAAAGGAAAGGCAAGGAAAGGCAAGGAAAAGCAAGGCAAGGAAAGGCAAGGCAAGGAAAGGCAAGGCAAAGAAAGGCAGGGAAAAGCAAGGCAAGGCAAGGCAAGGCAAGGCAAAGCAAGGCAAGGCAAGGCAAGGCAAGGCAAGGCAAGGCAAGGAAAGGTAAGGCAAGGGAAGGCAAGGAACGGCAAGGCAAGGAAAGACAAGGAAAGGGCAAGGCAAGGGAAGGCAAGGCAAGGGAAGGCAAGGAAAGGCAAGGAAAGGCAAGGAAAGGCAAGGAAAGGCAAGGCACGGAAAGGAAAGGCAAGGCAAGCAAGGGCAAGGCAAGGCAAGGCAAGGCAAGGCAAGGCAAGGCAAGGCAAGAAAGGGAAAGAAAGAAAGGAAAGGAAAGGAAAGGAAAGGAAAGGAAAGGAAAGGAAAGGAAAGGAAAGGAAAGGAAAGGAAAGGAAAGGAATGGAAAGGAAAGGAAAGGAAAGGAAAGGAAAGGAAAGGAAAGGAAAGGAAAGGAAAGGAAAGGAAAGGAAAGGAAAGGAAAGGAAAGGAAAGGGAAAGGAAAGGCAAGGCAAGGAAAGGAAAGGCAAGGAAAGGCAAGGCAAGGCAAGGCAAGGCAATGAAAGGCAAGGAAAGGCAAGGCAAGGCAAGGCAAGGCAAGGCAAGGAAAGGCAAGGAAAGGCAAAGGAAGGAAAGGAAAGGAAAGGAAAGGAAAGGAAAGGAAAGAAAGGAAAGGAAAGGAAAGGAAAGGAAAGGAAAGGAAAGGAAAGGAAAGGAAAGGAAAGGAAAGGAAAGGAAAGGAAAGGAAAGGAAAGGAAAGGAAAGGCAAGGAAAGGCAGGGAAAAGCAAGGCAAGGCAAGGCAAGGCAAGGCAAGGAAACGTAAGGCAAGGGAAGGCAAAGAACGGCAAGGCAAGGAAAGGCAAGGAAAGGCAAGGCAAGGGAAGGCAAGGCAAGGGAAGGCAAGGAAAGGCAAGGAAAGGCAAGGAAAGGCAAGGAAAGGCAAGCACGGAAGGGAAAGGCAAGGAAAGGCAAGGCAAGGAAAGGCAAGGCAAGGAAAGGCAAGGCAAGGCAAGCAAGAGAAAGGAAAGGAATGAAAGGAAAGGAAAGAAAAGGAAAGGAAAGAAAAGGAAAGGAAAGGAAAGGAAAGGAAAGGAAAGGAAAGGAAAGGAAAGGAAAGGAAAGGAAAGGAAAGGAAAGGAAAAGGAAAGGAAAGAAAGGAAAGGAAAGGAAAGGAAAGGAAAGGAAAGGAAAGGAAAGGAAAGGAAAGGAAAGGAAAGGAAAGAAAGGAAAGAAAGGCAAGGCAAGGCAAGGCAAGGAAAGGCAAGGAAAGGCAAGGCAAGGCAAGGAAAGGCAAGGCAAGGAAAGGCAAGGAAAGGAAAGGAAAGGAAAGGAAAGGAAAGGAACGGAAAGGAAAGGAAAGGAAAGGAAAGGAAAGGAAAGGAAAGGAAAGGAAAGGAAAGGAAAGGAAAGGAAAGGAAAGGAAAGGAAAGGAAAGGAAAGGAAAGGAAAGGAAAGGCAAGGAAAGGCAAGGAAAGGCAAGGAAAAAGCAAGGCAAGGAAAGGCAAGGCAAGGAAAGGCAAGGCAAAGAAAGGCAGGGAAAAGCAAGGCAAGGCAAGGCAAGGCAAGGCAAGGCAAGGCAAGGCAAGGCAAGGCAAGGCAAGGCAAGGAAAGGAAAGGAAAGGCAAGGAAAGGAAAGGAAAGGCAAGGCAAGGCAAGGAAAGGCAAGGCAAGGCAAGGCAAGGCAAGGCAAGGCAAGGCAAGGAAAGGAAAGGAAAGGAAAGGAAAGGAAAGGAAAGGAAAGGAAAGGAAAGGAAAGGAAAGGAAAGGAAAGGAAAGGAAAGGAAAGGAAAGGAAAGGAAAGGAAAGGAAGGAAAGGAAAGGAAAGGAAAGGAAAAGGAAAGGCAAGGCAAGAAAGGCAAGGCAAGGCAAGGCAAGGCAAGGGAAGGCAAGGAAAGGCAAGGCAAAGAAAGGCAGGGAAAAGCAAGGCAAGGCAAGGCAAGGCAAGGCAAGGGAAGGCAAGGCAAGGCAAGGAAAGGAAAGGAAAGGTGCGGAAAGGTGCGGAAAGGAAAGGAAAGGAAAGGAAAGGAAAGGAAAGGAAAGGAAAGGAAAGGAAAGGAAAGGAAAGGAAAGGAAAGGAAAGGAAAGGAAAGGAAAGGAAAGGAAAGGAAAGGAAAGGAAAGGAAAGGAAAGGTGTGGAAAGGTGCGGAAAAGGAAAGGAAAGGTGCGGAAAGGAAAGGAAAGGTGCAGAAAGGTGCGGAAAGGAAAGGTGCGGAAAGGAAAGGTGCGGAAAGGAAAGGTGCGGAAAGGAAAGGAAAGGTGCGGAAAGGTGCGGAAAGGAAAGGAAAGGAAAGGAAAGGAAAGGAAAGGAAAGGAAAGGAAAGGAAAGGAAAGGAAAGGAAAGGAAAGGAATGGATGACCCTGGCCGGAGTTCTTTTGGTCTCACCCTACCTCGTGTAATCCCTTCTGCACTCCTATTTCTATGCTCCCGAATGAAGCACAACATTTTAATCATATTATAATTACACCGAACCTAAAAAGGGACGGGAAGCCACTTGGCCTGTTGTACGCCCGAAGCAGATTTCTAGAGAAATGCTGCCATCTAGTGACCATTCAGACGGTTTTCCACCCCTACCCAGATCTACACCCAGATCCCCACCCAGATCCCAGAGGAGCGAGGAGAACTGCCAGGACAGGAATGACATGTGGGAAAACCTGTGTAAAGCAGCTTCTGTTCTGGAGCAGAGATCAAGTGTTCTTGATTGATGAAGAAACTGCATTGGAATGATGCACTTGGGAAGCTATGGGAGAAGCCCTAAGGGACAGTGTTAGCGATGGCTGGGAAGAAGTGAAAGGTTTTGCTACGGCAATGCAAGGCAAGAAGGCAAGGCGATGGGAGGCGAGGGGACGCGACGGGAGGCGAGGGGAGGAGAGCCAAGGCGAGGCAAGGCGAGGGGAGGCGAGGGGAGGGCAGGCGAGGGGAGGCGAGGGGAGGGCAGGCGAGGGGAGGCGATAGAAGGCAAGAGAGGCGAGGTGAGGGGATGCGAGGCGAGGTGAGGCGAGGGGAGGCGAGTCGATTTGAGGCGAGGGGAGGCGAGGTGAGGCGAGGGGAGGTGAGGTGAGGCGAGTCGAGGTGAGGCGAGGGGAGGCGAGGTGAGGCGGGTTGAGGTGAGGCGAGGGGAGGCGAGGTGAGGCGAGGCGAAGCGAGGTGAGGGGAGGCGAGGGAGGGGAGGTGAAGGGAGGCGAAGCGAAGCGAGGTGTGGTGAGATGAGGCGAGGCGTGGCGATGCGAGGCAAGGTGAGGTGTGGCGAGGCGAGGCGATGCGAGGTGAGAGGAGGCGAGGGGAGGCGAGGGGAGGTGAGGCAAGGCAAGGCAAGGCAAGGCCAGGCCATTCAAGGCAAGGCAAGGCAAAGCAAGGCAAGGCAAGGCAAGGCAAGGCAAGTCGAGTGGAGCCGAGGTGAGGCGAGGCGAGATGAAGGTGAGGAGAGGCGAGGGGAGGCGAGGCAAGGCGAGGCGAGGGGAGGAGAGGGGAGGTGAGGGGAGGTGAGGCGAGGGGAGGTGAGGGGAGGCGAGGCGAGGCGAGGCGAGGGGAGGTGAGGCGCGCTGAGGGGCTGCGAGTAGAGGCGAGGACAGGCGATGAGATTTGAGGCGAGGTGATGTAAGGCGAGGAGAGGCGAGGGGAGACGATGGGAAGAGAGGGGAGGAATGGCGAGGCGATGGGAGGTGAGGGGAGGCGAGGCGAGGAGAGGCGAGGGGAGGCGAGGCGAGGCAAGGCGAGGAAAGGCGAGGGGAGGCGAGGGGAGGCGAGGCGAGGCAAGGCGAGGCAGGGAAATACGGGGAAAGGCAGGGAAAGGCAGGGAATGGCAAGGCGAGGCGAGGTGAGGCGACGCGAGACGAGACAAGGGAAGGCGAGGCAGGGAAATAGGGGAAAGGCAGTCAAAGGCAGGGAAAGTCAAGGCAAGTCAAGGCAACGCGAGACGAGGCAGGGAAATACAGGGAAAGGCAGGAAAGGCAAGGAAAGGCAAGTCGCAGTGAGAAGAGGCAAGGCGAGGCGAGGCAAGGAGAGGCGAGGCGAGGTGAGGCAAGGCAAGGCGAGGCAGGGAAATACGGGGAAAGGCAGGAAAAGGCAGGGAAAGGCCATGCAAGTAAAGGCAACGCGAGGCGAGGCAGGGAAATACGGGGAAAGGCAGGGAAAGACAGGGGAAGGCAAGGCGCGTTGAGGCGAGGCGAGGCGAGGCAAGGCGAGGCAAGACAAGGCGAGGCAAGGCGATGCAAGAGAAAGGAAGGAAATATGGGGAAAGGCAGGGAAAAGCAAGGCAAGTCAAGGCAACGCGAGGAGAGGCAGGGAAATACGGGGAAAGGCAGGGAAAGGCCGGGAAAGGCATGGAAAGGCAAGGTGCATTGAGGCGAGGCGAGGCGAGGCAAAGGCGATGCAAGAAAGGTGAGGCAAGGCAAAGCAAGAGAAAGCAAAGAAATACGGGGAAAGGCAGGGAAAGGCAAGGCAAGTCAAGGCAACGCGAGGCGAGGCAGGGAACTACGGGGAAAGGCAGGGAAAGGCAGGGAAAGGCAAGGCGCGGTGAGAAGGGGCGAGGCGAGGTGAGGCGAGGCGACGCAAGGCAAGGCGAGGCAGGGAAATACGGGGAAAGGCAGAGAAAGGCAAGGCAAGTCAAGGCAACGCGAGGCGAGGCAGGGAAATACGGGGAAAGGCAGGGAAAGGCAGGGTAAGGCAGGTAATGGCAAGGCAAGACGAGGCGAGGCGTGGCGAGGAGAGGCGAGGCGGGCGTGGCAAGGCGAGGCAAGGCAAGGCAAGGGGAGGCAAGACAAGGCAAGGCAATGCAGAGAAATAAGGGGAAAGGCAGGGAAAGGCAGGGAAAGTCAAGGCAAGTCAAGGCAACGCGAGGCGAGGCAGGGAAATACGAGGAAAGGCAGGGAAAGGCAGGGAAAGGCAAGGCGTGGTGAGGCGAGGCAAGGAGAGGCAAGGCAACGCGAGGCAAGGGAAAGCAAGGGAAAGCAAGAGAAAGCAAGGAAACACGGGGAAAGGCAGGCAAAGGCAGGGAAAGTCAAGACAAGTAAAAGCAACACGAAGGGAGGCAGGGAAATACGGGGAAAGGCAGGGAAAGGCAGGGAAAGGCAAGGCGCGGTGAGGCGAGGCAAGGCGAGGCAAGGCAAGGCGAAGCAAGGCAACGCAAGCGAAAGCAAGGAAATACGGGGAAAGGCAGGGAAAGGCAGGTATTGGCAAGGTGAGGCGAGGCGAAGCAAGACGAGGCGAGGCAGGGAAATATGGGGAAAGGCAGGGAAAGGCAGGGAAAGTCAGGGTGAGGGGAGGCAAGACAAGGCCAGGCAAGGCGAGGCGAGGCAAGGCAACGCAAGAGAATGCAATGAAATATGGGGAAAGGAATGGAAAGGACGGGAATGGCAGGGAAAGTCAAGGCAAGGCAAGGGAAAGTGAGGCGAGGCAGGGAAATATGGGGAAAGGCAGGTAATGGCAAGGCAAGGAGAGGCGAGGGGAGGTGAGGCAAGGCAAGGCAAGGCAAGGCGAGGCAAGGCAAGGCGAGGCAAGGCAACACAAGAGAAAGCAAGGAAATACGGGGAAAGGCAGGTAATGGCAAGGCGAGGCAAGGCGATGCAAGGCAAGGCAAGACAAGGCAGGGCAAGGCAAGGCAAGGCAAGGTGAGGCGAGGCAGGGAAATACGGGGAAAGGCGGGGAAAGGTAGGGAAAGGCAAGACGTGGTGAGAAGAGGCGAGGCGAGGCAAAGCAAGGCGAGGCAGGGAAATACGGGGAAAGGCAGGGAAAGGCAAGGCGCGATGAGAAGGTGAGAGGTGAGGCGAGGCAAGGCAAAGCAAGGCGAGGCAGGGAAATATGGGGAAAGGCAGGGAAAGGCAGGGAAAGTCAAGGTGAGGCGAGGCGAGACAAGGCGAGGCAAGGCGAGGCGAGGCAAGGCAACGCAAGAGAATGCAATTAAATATGGGGAAAGGCATGGAAAGGCCGGGAATGGCAGGGAAAGTCAAGGCAAGGCAAGGGAAAACGAGGCGAGGCAGGGAAATATGGGGAAAGGCAGGTAATGGCAAGGCAAGGAGAGGCAAGGGGAGGCGAGGCAAGGCGAGGCAAGGCAAGGCAAGGCGAGGCAAGGAAAGGCAAGGCAAGGCAACACAAGGGAAAGCAAGGAAATACGGGGAAAGGCAGGTAATGGCAAGGTGAGGCAAAGCAATGCAAGGCAAGGCAGGGCAAGACAAGGCAAGGCAAGGCGAGGCGACGCGAGGCAGGGAAATACAGGGAAAGGCAGGGAAAGGCGGGGAAAGGCAGGGAAAAGCGGGGAAAGGCAGGGAAAGGCAGGGAAAGTCAAGGCGAGGCGATACTAGGTGAGGCGAGCCAAGGAAATACGGGGAAAGGCAGGGAAAGGGAGGGAAAGGCAAGGAAAGTCAGAGCAAGGCAGGGCAAGGTGAGGCGAGGCAGGGAAATATGGGGAATGGCAGGCAAAGGCAGGGAAAGGCAAGGCAAGTCAAGGCAACACGAGGCGAGGCAGGGAAATACGGGGAAAGACAGGGAAAGGCAGGGAAAGGCAAGGTGCGTTGAGGCGAGGCGAGGCAAGGCGAGGCAAGCAAAGGTGAGGCAAGGCAACGCAAGAGAAAGGAAGGAAATACGTGGAAAGGCAGGGAAAGGCAGGGAAAGGCAAGGCGCAGTGAGGCGAGGCGAGGAGAGGCGACGTAGAGGCAAGGCATGGCGAGGCAGAGAAATATGGGGAAAGGCAGGGAAAGGCAGGGAAAGTCAAGGTGAGGCGAGGCGAGACAAGCGAGGCAAGGCGAGACGAGGCAAGGCAATGCAAGAGAATGGAATGAAATATGGGGAAAAGAATGGAAAGGCCGGGAAAGGCGGGGAAAGGCAAGGTGCATCGAGGCGAGGCGAGGCGAGGCAAGGCAATGCAAGGAAAGGCGAGGCATGGCAACGCAAGAGAAAGCAAGGAAATACGGGGAAAGGCAGGTAAAGGCAAGACGCGCTGAGGCGAGGAGAGGCGAGGCAAGGTGAGGCAAGGCAAGGCGAGGTAAGGCAATCTAAGAGAAAGCAAGGAAATACAGGAAAGGCAGAGACAGGCAGGGAAAGTCAGGTAATGGCAAGGCAAGGCGAGGCAAGGCGAGGCGAGGCAGGGAAATACGGGGAAAGGCAGGCAAAGGCAGGGAAAGTCAAAGCAAGTCAAGGCAATGCGAGGCGAGTAAGGGAAATACGGGGAAAGGCAGGGAAAGGCAGGGAAAGGCAAGGTGCATTGAGGCGAGGCGAGGCGAGGCCAGGCGATGCAAGACAGGCGAGGCAAGGCAACGCAAGGGAAAGCAAGGAAATACGGGGAATGGCAGGGAAAGGCAGGGAAAGGCAAGGCGCGGTGAGAAGAGGCAAGGCGAGGTGAGGCAAGGCAAGGTGAGGCAGGGAAATATGGGGAATGGCAGGGAAAGGCAGGGAAAGGCAAGGTGCGTTGAAGCGAGGCGAGGCAAGGCGAGGCAAGGAAAGGCGAGGCAAGGCAACGCAAGAGAAAGGAAGGAAATACGTGGAAAGGCAGGGAAAGGCAGGGAAACGCATGGAAAGTCAAGGCAACGCAAGGCAACGCGAGGTGAGGCAGGGAAATACGGGTTCAGGCAGGGAAAGCCAGGGAAAGGCAAGGCACGGTGAGGTGAGGCGAGACAAGGGGAGGCAAGGCGAGGCAATGCGAGGTAAGGCAAGGCGAGGCAAGGCAAGGCAAGGCAAGGCGAGGCAGGGAAATACGTGGAAAGGCAGGCAAAGGCAGGGAAAGTTAACGCAAGTAAAGGCAACGCGAGGCGAGGCAAGGAAATACGGGGAAAGGCAGGTAAAGGCAGGGAAAGGCATGGAAAGTCAAGACAAGGCAAGGCAAAGCAAGGCGAGTCAGGGAAATATGGGGAAAGGCAGGGAAAGGCAGGGAAAGGCGAGGCAAGTCATGGCAACGCGAGGCGTGGCGAGGCAGGGAAATATGGGGAAACGCAGGTAATGGCAAGGCAAGGAGAGGCGAGGGGAGGAGAGGCAAGGCAAGGCGAGGCGAGGGGACGCGAGGGGAGGCAAGGCGAGGCGATGGGAGGTGAGGGGAGGGGAGGTGAGGCGATGGGAGGCGAGTGGAGGCGAGGCAAGGCGAGGCGAGATGAGGCGAGGCGAGGTGACGCGGTGGGGGTAAGGGGAGGCGATGGGAGGCTAGGGGAGGTGAGGCGAGGTGAGGGGATGCAAGCGGAGGCAAGAAGAGGCGATGGGATTCGAGGCGAGGCGATGGGAGGGGAGGCGAGGCAAGGCGAGGAGAGGCGAGGCAAGGCGAGTAGAGGCGAGGTAAGGCAAGGTGAGGAGAGGCGAGGCGAGGCAAGGCAAGGCAAGGCAATGCAAGGTGAGGAAAGGCGAGGGAGGCGAGGGGAGGCGAGCGGAGGCGAGGCGAGGAGAGGTGAGGGGAGGGAAGGCAAGGCGATGAGAGGTGAGGCGAGGCGAGGCGCCGCAACACGGGGGGTGGCAAGAGGAGGCGACGGGAGGCGAGGGGAGGTGAGGCGAGGCAAGGGGAGGCGAGCGGAGGCGAGGAGAGGCGATGAGATTTGACGCGAGGCGAAGGGAGGCAAGGCGAGGTGAGGCAAGGCAAGGCGAGGAAGTTTGAGAGGAGCCGAGGGGGGGTGAAGTGAGGAGAGGCGAGGCAAGGCAAGGCGAGGAGAGGCGAAGCGATGCGAGGCGAGGCGAAGGGAGGCAAGCCGAGGAAATGGGAGGCGAGGGGCGTCGAGGGGAGGGGAGGCAAGGCAAGGCAAGGCAATTCGAGGCAAGGCAAGGCAAGGCAAGGAAAGTCAAGTCAAGGCGAGGAAAGGCCAGGGGAGCCGAGGGGAGGCGAGGTGAGGTGAGGCGAGGCGAGGCGAGGTGAGGCGAGGGGAGGAGAGGGGAGGCGAAGTGAGGGAAGGCGAGGCAAGGCGAGGGGAGGCGAGGCGAAGAAAGGCAAGGCAAGGCAAGGCAAGGCTAGGCGAGGCAAGGTGAGGCGAAGAAAGGCAAGGCAAGGCAAGGAAAGGCGAGGCAAAGCGAGGCGAGGCAAGGCAAGGCAAGGCAAGGCAAGGCAAGGCAAGGCAAGGCAAGGAAAGGCAAGGAAAGGAAAGGAAAGGCAAGGAAAGGCAAGGCAAGGGAAGGCAAGGCAAGGCAAGGCAAGGCAAGGCAAGGCAAGGAAAGGCAAGGAAAGGCAAGGCAAGGAAAGGCAAGGAAAGGCAAGGCAAGGCAAGGCAAGGAAAGGCAAGGAAAGGCAAGGAAAGGCAAGGAAAGGCAAGGCAAGGAAAGGCAAGGACAGGAAAGGAAAGGAAAGGAAAGGAAAGGAAAGGAAAGAAAGGAAAGGAAAGGAAAGGAAAGGAAAGGAAAGGAAAGGAAAGGAAAGGAAAGGAAAGGAAAGGAAAGGAAAGGAATGGATGACCCTGCCCGGAGTCCTTTTGGTCTCACCCTACCTGGTGGAATCCCTTCTGCACTCCTATTTCTATGCTCCCGAATGAAGCACAACATTTTAATCGTATTCTTAATTACACCGAACCTAAAAAGGGAGGGGAAGCCACCTGGCCTGTAGTCTGCCCGAAGCAGATTTCTAGAGAAATGCTGCCATCTAGTGACCATTCAGAAGGTTTTCCACCCCTACCCAGATCGACACCCAGATCCCCACCCAGATTCCCAGAAGAGGCGAGGGGAGGCAAGGCAAGGCAAGGCGAGGAAAGGCGAGGGGAGGCGAGGGGAGGCAAGGTGAGGTGAGGCGAGGCGAGGCAAGGCAAGGCAAGGAAAGGCGCGGGGAGCCGAGGGGAGGCGACGCGAGGCGAGGAGTGGCGAGGCGAGGGGATGCGAGGTGAGGTGAGGTGAGGAGAGGCTAGGTGAAGGGAGGCAAGGAAATACGGGGAATTGCAGGGAAAGGCAGGGAAAGGCAGGAAATGTGAGACGAGGTGAGACGAGGCGAGGGGAGGAGAGGGGAGGCGAGGGGAGCCGAGGGGAGGCGAGGGGAGCCGAGGGGAGGCAAGGCAAGGCAAGGCAAGGCAAGGCAAGGTAAAGAAATGAAAGGAAAGGCAAGACAAGGCAAGACGAGACAAGGCAAGGCAAGGCAAAGCAAGACAAAGCAAGGAAAGGCAAGGCAAGGCAAGGCAAGGCAAAGCAAGGAAAGGCAAGGAAAGGCAAGGCAAGGCAAGGAAAGGCAAGGCAAGGAAAGGTAAGGCAAGGAAAGGCAAGGCAAGGCAAGGCAAGGCAAGGAAAGGAAAGGAAAGGAAAGGCAAGGCAAGGAAAGGCAAGGCAAGGCAAGGCAAGGCAAGGCAAGGCAAGGCAAGGCAAGGCAAGGCAAGGCAAGGCAAGGAAAGGCAAGGAAAGGAAAGGCAAGGAAAGGAAAGGCAAGGAAAGGCAAGGAAAGGCAAGGAAAGGCAAGGAAAGGAAAGGAAAGGAAAGGAAAGGAAAGGAAAGGAAAGGAAAGGAAAGGAAAGGAAAGGAGAGGAAAGGAGAGGAAAGGAGAGGAAAGGAGAGGAAAGGAAGGAAAGGAAAGGAAAGGAAAGGAAAGGAAAGGAAAGGAAAGGAAAGGAAAGGAAAGGAAGGAAAGGAAAGGCAAGGAAAGGAAGGAGGAAAGGAAAGGAAAGGAAAGGAGAGGAAAGGAAGAAAGGAGAGAAAGGAGAGGAAAGGAGAGGAAAGGAAAGGAAAGGAAAGGAAAAGAAAGGAGAGGAAAGGAAAAGAAAGGAAAAGAAAGGAAAGGAAAGGAAAGGAAAGAAAAGGAAAGGAAAGGAAAGGAAGGAAGGAAGGAAACGAAAGGAATGGAAAGGAAAGGAAAGGAAAGGAAAGGAAAGGAAGGAAAGGAAAGGAAAGGAAAGGAAAGGAAAGGAAAGGAAAGGAAAGGAAAGGAAAAGGAAAGGAAAGGAAAGGAAAGGAAAGGAAAGGAAAGGAAAGGAAAGAAAGGCAAAGCAAGGCAAGGCAAAGCACGGCAAGGAAAGGGAAGGAATGGAAAGGAAAGGAAAGGAAAGGAAAGGCAAGGAAAGGAAAGGCAAGGAAAAGAAAGGCAAGGAAAGGAAAGGCAAGGAAAGGAAAGGAAGAAAGGAAAGGAAAGGAAAGGAAAGGAAAGGAAAGGAAAGGAAAGGAAAGAAAAGGAAAGAAGGAAAGGAAAGGAAAGGAAAGGAAAGGAAAGGAGAGGAGAGGAAAGGAAAGGAAAGGAAAGGAAAGGAAAGGAAAGGAAAGGAAAGGAAAGGAAAGGAAAGGAAAGGAAAGGAAAGGAAAGGAAAGGAAAGGAAAGGAAAGGAAAGGAAAGGAAAGGAAAGGAAAGGAGAGGAAGGAGAGGAAAGGAAAAGAAAGGAAAGGAAAGGAGAGAGAAAGGAGAGGAAAGGAAAAGAAAGGAAAGAAAGGAAAGGAAAGGAAAGGAAAGAAAGGAAAGGAAAGGAAAGGAAAGGAAAGGAAAGGAAAGGAAAGGAAAGGAAAGGAAAGGAAAGGAAAGGAAAGGAAAAGGAAAGGAAAGGAAAGGAAAGGGAAAGAAAGGAAAGGAAAGGAAAGGAAAGGAAAGGAAAGGAAAGGAAAGGAAAAGGAAAGAAAGGAAAGGAAAGGAAAGAAAGGAAGGAAAGGAAAGAAAGGAAAGGAAAGAAAGGAAAGGAAAGGAAAGGAAAGGAAAGGAAAGGAAAGGCAAGGCAAGGAAAGGAAAGGAAAAGCAAAGCAAGGAAAGGAAAGCAAGGAAAGGAAGGGAAAGGAAAGGCAAGGAAAGGCAAGGCAGGGAAAGGCAGGGAAAGGCAAGGCAAGGAAGGGCAAGGCAAGGCAAGGCAAGGCAAGGCAGACGGCAAGTCAAGGCAAGGCAAGAAAGGAAGGAAAGGACAGGAAAGGAAAGGAAAGGAAGGAAAGGAAAGGAAAGGAAAGGAAAGGAAAGGAAAGGAAAGGAAAGGAAAGAAAGGAAAGGAAAGGAAAGGAAAGGAAAGGAAAGGAAAGGAAGGAAAGGAAAGGAAAGGAAATGAAAGGGAAAGGAATGGAAAGGAAAGGAAAGGAAAGGAAAAGGAAAAGGAAAGGAAAGGAAAGGAAAGGAAAGGAAAGGAAAGGAAAGGAAAGGAAAAGGAAAGGAAAGGAAAGGAAAGGAAAGGAATGGATGACCCTGCCCGGAGTTCTTTTGGTCTCACCCTACCTGGTGGAATCCCTTCTGCACTCCTATTTCTATGCTCCCGAATGAAGCACAACATTTTAATCGTATTCTTAATTACACCGAACCTAAAAAGGGAGGGGAAGCCACCTGGCCTGTAGTCTGCCCGAAGCAGATTTCTAGAGAAATGCTGCCATCTAGTGACCATTCAGAAGGTTTTCCACCCCTTCCCCAGCTCTACACCCAGATCCCCACCCAGATCCCCAGAAGAGCGAGGAGAACCGCCAGGACAGGAATAACACGTGGGAAAACTGTGTAAAGCAGCTTCGATCTGGAGCAGAGATCAAGTTGTTCTTGATTGATGAAGAAATTCTATTGGAATGATGCACTTGGGAAGCTAAGGGAGAAGCCCTATGGGACAGTCTTAGCGATGGCTGGGAAGAAGTGAAAGGTTTTGCTACGGCAAGGCAAGGCAAAAGGCAAGGTGAGAGGAGGCGACAGGTGAGGGGAGGCAAGGGGAGGCAAGGCGAGGCGAGGAAAGGCGAGGGGAGGCGAGGTGAGGCAGGTGAGGCGAGGCGAGGGAGGCGAGGCGAGGTGAGGCGAGGCAGGTCATGGCAAGGCGAGGAAAGGCACAGGGAGTCTAGGGGAGGCGACGTGACGCGAGGAGTGGTGAGGCGAGGGGAATGCGAGGTGAGGTGAGGTGAGGAGAGTCTAGGGAAGGCGAGGCAAGGAAATACGGGGAATTGCTGGGAAAGGCAGGGAAAGGCAGGAAATGTGAGACGAGGTGAGACGAGGTGAGGGGAGGAGAGGGGAGGCGAGGGGAGGCGAGGGGAGGTGAGGGGAGGCGAGGGGAGGCAAGGCAAGGCAAGGCAAGGCAAGGCAAGGCAAGGCAAGGCAAGGCAAGGCAAGGCAAGGCAAGGCAAGGCAAGACAAGGGAAAGATATGAAAGGCAAGGCAAGGCAAGGCAAGGCAAGGCAAGAAAGGAAAGGAATGAAAGGAAAGGAAATGAAAGGAAAGGAAAGGAAAGGAAAGGAAAGGAAAGGAAAGGAAAGGAAAGGAAAGGAAAGGAAAGGAAAGGAAAGGAAAGGAAAGGAAAGGAAAGGAAAGGAAAGGAAAGGAAAGGAAAGGAAAGGAAAGGAAAGGAAAGGAAAGAAGGAAAGGCAAGGAAAGAAAGGCAAAGCAAGGCAAGGCAAAGCAAGGCAAGGCAAGGGAAGGAATGGAAAGGAAAGGAATGGAAAGGAAAGGAAAGGAAAGGAAAGGTGCGGAAAGGAGAGGTGCGGAAAGGAAAGGAAAGGAAAGGAAAGGAAAGGAAAGGCAAGGCAAGGCAAGGTAAGGCAAGGCAAGGCAAGGCACGGCAAGGCAAGGCAAGGCAAGGCAAGGCAAGGCAAGGCAAGGCAAGGCAAGGCAAGGCAAGGAAAGGCAAGGCAGGAAAGGCAAGGAAAGGAAAGGCAAGGAAAGGCAAGGAAAGGAAAGGAAAGGAAAGGAAAGGAAAGAAAGGAAAGGAAAGGAAAGGAAAGGAAAGGAAAGGAAAGGAAAGAAAGGAAGGAAAGGAAAAGGAAAGGAAAGGAAAGGAAAGGAAAGGAAAGGAAAGGAAAGGAAAGGAAAGGAAAGGAAAAAGAAAGGAAGGAAAGCAAGGAAATGAAAGGCAAGGAAAGGCAAGGCAAGGGAAGGAATGGAAAGGAAAGGAAAGGAAAGGAAAGGAAAGGAAAGGAAAGGAAAGGAAAGGAAATGAAAGTCAAGGCAAGGCAAGGCAAGGCAAGGAAAGGCAAGGCAAGGAATGAAAGGAAAGGAAAGGCAAGGCAAGGCAAGGAAAGGAAAGGCAAGGAAAGGCAAGGAAAGGCAAGGCAAGGCAAGGAAAGGCAAGGAAAGGAAAGGCAAGGAAAGGCAAGGAAAGGAAAGGCCAGGAAAGGCAAGGCAAGGAAAGGCAAGGAAAGGCAAGGAAAGGCAAGGCAAGGAAAGGCAAGGAAAGGCAAGGAAAGGCAAGGAAAGGCAAGGCAAGGCAAGGCAAGGAAAGGAAAGGAAAGGAAAGGAAAGGAAAGGAAAGGAAGGAAAGGAAAGGAAAGGAAAGGAAAGGAAAGGAAAGGAAAGGAAAGGAAAGGAAAGGAAAGGAAAGGAAAGGAATGGATGACCCTGCCCAGAGTTCTTTTGGTCTCACCCTACCTGGTGTAATCCCCTTCTGCACTCGTATTTCTATGCTCCCGAATGAAGCACAACATTTTAATCGTATTCTTAATTACACCGAACCTAAAAAGGGAGGGGAAGCCACCTGGCCTGTAGTCTGCCCGAAGCAGATTTCTAGAGAAATGCTGCCATCTAGTGACCATTCAGAAGGTTTTCCACCCCTACCCAGCTCTACACCCAGATCCCCACCCAGATCCCCAGAAGAGCGAGGAGAACCGCCAGGACAGGAATAACACGTGGGAAAACCTGTGTAAAGCAGCTTCGATTCTGGAGCAGAGATCAAGTGTTCTTGATTGATGAAGAAACTCTATTGGAATGATGCACTTGGGAAGCTAAGGGAGAAGCCCTATGGGACAGTCTTAGCGATGGCTGGGAAGAAGTGAAAGGTTTTGCTACGGCAAGGCAAGGCAAAAGGCAAGGTGAGAGGAGGCGACAGGTGAGGGGAGCCAAGGGGAGGCAAGGCGAGGCGAGGAAAGGTGAGGGGAGGCGAGGTGAGGCAGGTGAGGCGAGGCGAGGGGAGGCGAGGCGAGGTGAGGGGATGCAAGGCGAGGTGAGGCGAGGGGAGGCAAGTCAATTTGAGGCGAGGGAAGGCGATGCGAGGTGAGGCGAGGGGAGGCGAAGTGAGGGGAGGTGAGGCGCCGTGAGGGGAGGCGAGCGGAGGCGAGGAGAGGCGATGAGATTTGCGGCGAGGTGATGCAATGCGAGGAGAGGCGAGGGGAGGTGATGGGAAGAGAGGGGAGGAATGGCGGAGGCGATGGGAGGTGAGGGGAGGCGTGGCGAGGAGAGGCGAGGGGAGGCGAGGCGAGGAGAGGCGAGGGAGGCGAGGCGAGGCAAGGCGGAGGAAAGATGAGGGGAGGCGAGGGCAGGCGAGGCGAGATGAGGGGAGGCAAGGGGACGCGAGGCAAGGCAAGGCGAGGCGAGGGGACGCGAGGGGAGGCAGGGCGAGGCGATGGGAGGTGAGGGGAGGGGAGGCGAGGCGATGGGAGGCGAGTGGAGGCGAGGCGAGGTGAGATGAGGCGAGGCGAGTCGAGGCGACGCGGTGGGGGCGAGGGGAGGCGATGGGAGGTGAGGGAGGTGAGGCGAGGTGAGGGGAGGCAAGCGGAGGCGAGAAGAGGCGATGGGATTCGAGGCAAGGAGATGGGAGGCGAGGCGAGGCAAGGTGAGGAGAGGCGAGGTAAGGCAAGGTAAGGAGAGGGGAGACGAGGCAAGGCAAGGCAAGGCAAGGTGAGGAAAGGCGAGGGGAGGCGAGGGGAGGTGAGGCGAGGCGAGGGGAGGCGAGGCGAGGAGAGGCGAGGGGAGGCAAGGCAAGGAAATGAGAGGTGAGGCGAGGCGAGGCGCCGCGACGCGGCGGGGGGCGAGGCGAGGCGACGGGAGGCGAGGCGAGGCGACGGGAGGCGAGGGGAGGCAAGGCAAGGAAATGAGAGGTGAGGCGAGGCGAGGCGCCGCGACGCGGGGGGGGCGAGGCGAGGCGACGGGAGGCGAGGCGAGGCGACGGGAGGCGAGGGGAGGCGAAGGGAGGCAAGGCGAGGTGAGGCAAGGCAAGGCAAGGCAAGGCAAGGCAAGGCGAGGGGAGGTGAGGGGAGGCGAGGCAAGGCAAGGCGAGGTGAGAGGAGGGGAGGCGAGGCAAGGCAAGGCGAGGCGAGGCGAGGTACGATGAGTCGAGGCAAGGGGAGGCGAGGCAAGGCGAGGTACGATGAGTCAAGGCGAGGCGAGGCGATGCGAGGCGAGGCAAGGCGAGGCGAGGCAAGGCAAGGCAACGAAAGGAAAGGCAAGGCAAGGCAAGGCAAGGCAAGGCAAGGCAAGGGAAGGGATGGGAAGGGAAGGCAAGGCAAGGCAAGGCAAGGCAAGGCAAGGCAAGGAAAGGAAAAGGAAAGGAAAGGAAAGGAAAGGAAAGGAAAGGAAAGGAAAGGAAAGGAAAGGAAAGGAAGGAAAGGAAAGGAAAGGAAAGGAAAGGAAAGGAAAGGAAAGGAAAGGAAAGGAAAGGAAAGGAAAGAAAAGGAAAGGATGACCCTCCCCAGAGTACTTTCGTTCTCACCCTACCTGGTGTAATCCCTTCTGCACTCCTGTTTCTATGCTCTCGAATGAAGCACAACATTTTAATCGTATTCTTAACTACACCGAACCTAAAAAGGGAGGGGAAGCCACTTCGCCTGTTGTACGCCCGAAGCAGACTTCTAGAGAAATGCTGCCATCTAGTGACCATTCAGAAGATTTTCCACCCCTACCCAGATCGACACCCAGATCCCCACCCAGATCCCCAGAAGAGCGAGAGAAGCGCCAGCAGAGGAATAAAACGTGGGAAAAACCTGTGTAAAGCAGCTTCGATTCTGGAGCAGAGATCAAGTGTTCTTGATTGATGAAGAAACTGCATTGGAATGATGCACTTGGGAAGCTATGGGGAGAAGCCCTAAGGACAGTGTTAGCGATGGCTGGGAAGAAGTGAAAGGTTTTGCTATGGCAAGGCAAGGCAAGAAGGCAAGGCGAGGGAGGCGAGGCGATGGGAGGTGAGGCGAGGCGAGGAGAGGCGAGGGGAGGTGAGGCGAGGCGAGGCGAGGAGAGCCGAGGCGAGGCAAGGCGAGGGGAGGCGGAGGGCGAGTCGAGGTGAGGCGAGGGAAGGCGAGGAGAGGTGAGGTGAGGAGATGCGAGGCGAGGTGAGGCGTGGGGAGGCGAGTCGAGGTGAGGCTAGGGGCGGCGAGGAGAGGCGAGGGGAGGCTAGGTGAGGCGAGGCGAGGGGAGGCGATGTGCGGCGAGGTGAGGCGAGGCGAGGCGAGGCGAGGTGAGGCGAACGGAGGCGAGGCGAGGAGAGGCAAGGGGAGGTGAGGGGAGTCGAGGGAGGCGAGGCGAGGCGAGGGGAGGCGAGGCGAGGTCAGGTGAGGCGAGGCGAAGTGAGGTGAGGGGAGGCGAGGGAGGGGAGGTGAAGGGAGGCGAAGCGAGGCGAGGCGAGGTGAGGCCAGGTGAGGCGAGGGGAGGCGAGGCGAGGCTAGGCAAGGCGAGGAAGTTCGAGGGGAGCCGAGGTGGGGGCGAGGTGAGGAGAGGCGAGGCAAGGCAAGGCGAGGGGAGGCGAAGAGATGCGAGGAGAGGCGAGGGGGAGGCAAGCCGAGGAAATGGGAGGCGAGGGGCGGCGAGGGGAGGGGAGGCAAGGCAAGGCAAGGCAAGGCAAGGCAAGGAAAGGCAAGGCAAGGCAAGGCAATTCGAGGCAAGGCAAGGCAAGGCAAGGAAAGTCAAGTCAAGGTGAGGAAAGGTCAGGGGAGGCGAGGGGAGGCGAGGCGAGGCGAGGAGAGGCGAGGCGAGGTGAGGCAAGGGGAGGAGAGGGGTGGCGAAGTGAGGGAAGGTGAGGCAAGGAGAGGGGAGGAGAGGGGAGGTGAGGGGAGGCGAGGAGAGCGAGGGGAGTCGAGGTGAGGCGAGGGGAGTCGAGGCGAGGTGAAGAAAGGCAAGGCAAGGCAAGGCAAGGCGAGGCGAGGCGAGGCGAGGCGAGGCAAGGCAAGGAAAGGCGAAAGGAAAGGAAAGGAAAGGAAAGGAAAGGAAAGGAAAGGAAAGGAAAGGAAAGGCAAGGAAAGCAAGGAAAGGCAAGGAAAGGCAAGGAAAGGCAAGGAAAGGCAAGGAAAGGCAAGGAAAGGCAAGGAAAGGCAAGGCAAGGAAAGGCAAGGAAAGGCAAGAAAGGCAAGGAAAGGCAAGGAAAGGCAAGGCAAGGCAAGGCAAGGCAAGGCAAGGCAAGGAAAGGCAAGGCAAGGCAAGGAAAGGCAAGGAAAGGCAAGGAAAGGAAAGGAAAGGCAAGGAAAGGAAAGGCAAGGAAAGGAAAGGAAAGGAAAGGAAAGGAAAGGAAAGGAAAGGAAAGGAAAGGAAAGGAAAGAAAGGAAAGGAAGAAAGGAAAGGAAAGGAAAGGAAGGAAAGGAAAGGAAAGGAAAGGAAAGGAAAGGAAAGGAAAGGAAAGGATGACCCTGCCCGGAGTTCTTTTGGTCTCACCCTACCTGGTGTAATCCCTTCTGTACTCCTATTTCTATGCTCCCGAATGAAAGCACAACATTTTAATCGTATTCTTAATTACACCGAACCTAAAAAGGGAGGGGAAGCCACTTGGCCTGTAGTCCGCCCGAAGCAGATTTCTAGAGAAATGCTGCCATCTAGTGACCTTTCAGAAGGTTTCCCACCCCTACTAGATGTACACCCAGATCCTCACCCAGATCCCCAGGAGAGTGAGGAGAACTGCCAGGACAGGAATAAAATGTGGGAAAACCTGTGTAAATCTGCTTCTATTCTGGAGCAGAGATCAAGTGTTCTTGATTGATGAAGAAACTGCATTGGAATGATGCACTTGGGAAGCTAAGGGAGAAGCCCTAAGGGACAGTGTTAGCGATGGCTGGAAAGAAGTGAAAGGTTTTGCTACGGCAAGGCAAGGCAAGAAGGCAAGGTGAGGCGAGGTGAGGGGACGCGAGGGGAGGCGAGGGGAGGAGAGCCAAGGCGAGGGAAGGCGAGGGGAGGCGAGGGGAGGCGAGGGGAGGTGAGAGAAGGCAAGGAGAGGCGAGGTGAGGGGATGCAAGGCGAGGTGAGGCGAGGGGAGGCAAGTCAATTTGAGGCGAGGGAAGGCGATGCGAGGTGAGGCGAGGGGAGGCGAAGTGAGGGGAGGTGAGGCGCCATGAGGGGAGGCGAGCGGAGGCGAGGACAGGCGATGAGATTTGAGGCGAGGTGATGCAATGCGAGGAGAGGCGAGGGGAGGTGATGGGAAGAGAGGGGAGGAATGGCGAGGCGATGGGAGGCGAGGGGAGGCGAGGCGAGGCAAGGCGAGGAAAGGTGAGGGGAGGCAAGGGGATGCGAGGCAAGGCAAGGCGAGGCGAGGGGACGCGAGGGGAAGCAGGGCGAGGCGATGGGAGGTGAGGGGAGGGGAGGCGAGGCGATGGGAGGCGAGTGGAGGCGAGGCGAGGTGAGATAAGGCGAGGCGAGTCGAGGCGACGCGGTGGGGGCGAGGGGAGGCGATGGGAGGTGAGGGGAGGTGAGGCGAGGTGAGGGGAGGCAAGCGGAGGCGAGGAGAGGCCATGGGATTCGAGGCAAGGCGATGGGAGGCGAGGCGAGGCAAGGTGAGGAGAGGCGAGGTAAGGCAAGGTGAGGAGAAGCGAGGCGAGGCAAGGCAAGGCAAGGTGAGGAAAGGCGAGGGGAGGCGAGGGGAGGCGAGGCGAGGCGAGGGGAGGCGAGGTGAGGAGAGGCGAGGGGAGGCAAGGCAAGGAAATGAGAGGTGAGGCGAGGCAAGGCGCCGTGACGCGGGGGGGGGCGAGGCGAGGCGACGGGAGGCGAGGCGAGGCGACGGGAGGCGAGGGGAGGCGAAGGGAGGCAAGGCGAGGTGAGGGAAGGCAAGGCAAGGCAAGGCGAGGAAAGGCGAGGGGAGGTGAGGGGAGGCGAGGCAAGGCAAGTCGAGGTGAGAGGAGGGGAGGCGAGGCAAGGCAAGGTGAGGCGAGGCGAGGTACGATGAGTCGAGGCAAGGGGAGGCGAGGCGAGGCGAGGCGAGGCAAGGCAAGGCAACGAAAGGCAAGGCAAGGCAAGGCAAGGCAAGGCAAGGCAAGGCAAGGCAAGGCAAGGCAAGGCAAGGCAAGGCAAGGCAAGGAAAGGCAAGGCAAGGAAAGGCAAGGCAAGGAAAGGCAAGGAAAGGAAAGGCAAGGAAAGGAAAGGCAAGGCAAGGAAAGGCAAGGCAAGGAAAGGCAAGGCAAGGAAAGGCAAGGCAAGGAAAGGAAAGGCAAGGAAAGGAAAGGAAAGGAAAGGAAAGGAAAGGAAAGGAAAGGAAAGGAAAGGAAAGGAAAGGAAAGGCAAGGAAAGGAAAGGAAAGGAAAGGAAACGAAAGGAAAGGAAAGGAAAGGAAAGGAAAGGATGACCCTGCCTGCAGTACTTTTGGTCTCACCCTACCTGGTGTACTCCCTTCTGTACTCCTATTTCTATGCTCCTGAATGAAGCACAACATTTTAATTGTATTCTTAATGACACGGAACCTAAAAAGGGACGGGAAGCCACTTCGCCTGTAGTACGCCCGAAACAGCTTTCTAGAGAAATGCTGCCATCTAGTGACCATTCAGAAGGTTTTCCACCCCTACCCAGCTCTACACCCAGATCCCCACCCAGATCCCCAGAAGAGCGAGGAGAACCGCCAGGACAGGAATAACACGTGGGAAAATCTGTGTAAAGCAACTTCGATTCTGGAGCAGAAATCAAGTGTTCTTGATTGATGAAGAAACTCTATTGGAATGATACACTTGGGAAGCTAAGGGAGAAGCCCTATGGGACAGTCTTAGGGATGGCTGGGAAGAACTGAAAAGTTTTGCTAAGGCAAGGCAAGGCAAAAGG
>NW_027017615.1:0-50539 GCF_036013445.1 Caloenas nicobarica
CGACAGGGCCCGACAGGGCCCGACAGAGCCCAGTAGAGCCCGACAGAGCCCGACAGGGCCCGACAGAGCCCGACAGGGCCCGACAGAGACCGACAGAGCCCGACAGGGCCCGACAGGGCCCGACAGGGCCCGACAGAGCCCGACAGAGCCCGACAGAGCCCAGTAGAGCCCGACAGAGCCCGACAGAGCCCGACAGGGCCCGACAGAGCCCGACAGAGCCCGACAGAGCCCGACAGAGCCCGACAGAGCCTGACAGGGCCCGACAGGGCCCGACAGGGCCCGACAGGGAACAGTAGAGCCCGACAGAGCCCGACAGGGCCCGACAGAGCCCGACAGGGCCCGACAGGGCCCGACAGAGCCCGATAGAGCCCGACAGGGCCCGACAGGGCCCGACAGGGCCCGACAGAGCCCGACAGAGCCCGACAGAGCCCGACAGGGCCCGACAGAGCCCAGTAGAGCCCAGTAGAGCCCGACAGAGCCCGTCAGAGCCCGACAGGGCCCGACAGGGCCCGACAGAGCCCAGTTTAGCCCAGTAGAGCCCGACAGAGCCCGACAGAGCCCGACAGAGACCAGTTTAGCCCAGTAGAGCCCGACAGAGCCCGAGAGAGACCGACAGAGCCCGACAGAGCCCGACAGAGCCCGACAGGGCCCAGTAAAGCCCGACAGAGCCCGACAGAGCCCGACAGGGCCCGACAGAGCCCGACAGAGCCCAGTAGAGCCCGACAGAGCCCGACAGAGCCCGACAGGGCCCGACAGGGCCCGACAGGTCCCGACAGAGCCCGACAGAGCCCGACAGAGCCCAGTAGAGCCCGACAGAGCCCGACAGATCCCGACAGAGCCCGACAGGGCCCGACAGGGCCCGACAGAGCCCGACAGAGCCCGACAGAGCCCAGTAGAGCCCGACAGAGCCCGACAGAGCCCGACAGGGCCCGACAGGGCTCGACAGGGCCCGACAGGGAACCGTAGAGCCCAGTAGAGCCCGACAGAGCCCGACAGAGCCCGACAGGGCCCGACAGACCCCGACAGAGCACGACAGAGCCCGAAAGGGCCCGACAGGGCCCGACAGGGCTCGACAGGGCCCGACAGAGCCCAGTTTAGCCCAGTAGAGCCCGACAGAGCCCGACAGAGCCCGACAGAGACCAGTTTAGCCCAGTAGAGCCCGACAGAGCCCGAGAGAGACCGACAGAGCCCGACAGAGCCCGACAGAGCCCGACAGGGCCCAGTAAAGCCCGACAGAGCCCGACAGAGCCCGACAGGGCCCGACAGAGCCCGACAGAGCCCAGTAGAGCCCGACAGAGCCCGACAGAGCCCGACAGGGCCCGACAGGGCCCGACAGGTCCCGACAGAGCCCGACAGAGCCCGACAGAGCCCAGTAGAGCCCGACAGAGCCCGACAGATCCCGACAGAGCCCGACAGGGCCCGACAGGGCCCGACAGAGCCCGACAGAGCCCGACAGAGCCCAGTAGAGCCCGACAGAGCCCGACAGAGCCCGACAGGGCCCGACAGGGCTCGACAGGGCCCGACAGGGAACAGTAGAGCCCAGTAGAGCCCGACAGAGCCCGACAGAGCCCGACAGGGCCCGACAGACCCCGACAGAGCACGACAGAGCCCGAAAGGGCCCGACAGGGCCCGACAGGGCTCGACAGGGCCCGACAGAGCCCGACAGAGCCCGACAGGGCCCGACAGACCCCGACAGAGCCCGACAGGGCCCAGTAGAGCCCGACAGAGCCCGACAGAGCCCGACAGAGCCCGACAGGGCCCGACAGAGCCCGACAGAGCCCGACAGGGCCCGACAGGGCCCGACAGGGCCCGACAGAGCCCGACAGGGCCCGACAGGGCCCAGTAAAGCCCGACAGAGCCCGACAGAGCCCGACAGAGCCCGACAGAGCCCGACAGGGCCCGACAGGGCCCGACAGAGCCCGACAGAGCCCAGTAGAGCCCGACAGAGCCCGACAGAGCCCGACAGGGCCCGACAGAGCCCGACAGAGCCCGACAGAGCCCAGTAGAGCCCGACAGAGCCCGACAGAGCCCGACAGTGCCCGACAGGGCTCGACAGGGCCCGACAGGGAACAGTAGAGCCCAGTAGAGCCCGACAGAGCCCGACAGAGCCCGACAGGGCCCGACAGACCCCGACAGAGCACGACAGAGCCCGAAAGGGCCCGACAGGGCCCGACAGGGCTCGACAGGGCCCGACAGAGCCCGACAGAGCCCGACAGGGCCCGACAGACCCCGACAGAGCCCGACAGAGCCCGACAGGGCCCGACAGAGCCCGACAGAGCCCGACAGAGCCCGACAGGGCCCGACAGGGCCCGACAGGGCCCGACAGAGCCCGACAGGGCCCAGTAAAGCCCGACAGAGCCCGACAGAGCCCGACAGAGCCCGACAGAGCCCGACAGGGCCCGACAGGGCCCAGTAGAGCCCGACAGAGCCCGACAGAGCCCGAGAGGGCCCGACAGAGCCCGACAGAGCCCGACAGGGCCCGACAGGGCCCAGTAGAGCCCGACAGAGCCCGACAGAGCCCGACAGGGCCCGACAGGGCCCGACAGAGCCCGACAGGGCCCGACAGGGCCCAATAGAGCCCGACAGAGCCCGACAGGGCCCGACAGGGCCCGACAGAGCCCAGTAGAGCCCGACAGAGCCCGACAGAGCCCGACAGAGCCCGACAGGGCCCGACAGGGCCCGACAGAGCCCAGTAGAGCCCGACAGAGCCCGACAGGGCCCGACAGAGCCCGACAGGGCCCGACAGAGACCGACAGAGCCCGACAGGGCCCGACAGGGCCCGACAGGGCCCGACAGAGCCCGACAGAGCCCAACAGAGCCCAGTAGAGCCCGACAGAGCCCGACAGAGCCCGACAGGGCCCGACAGAGCCCGACAGAGCCCGACAGAGCCCGACAGAGCCCAGTAGAGGCCGACAGAGCCCGACAGAGCCTGACAGGGCCCGACAGGGCCCGACAGGGCCCGACAGGGAACAGTAGAGCCCAGTAGAGCCCGACATAGCCCGACAGAGCCCGACAGAGCCCGACAGGGCCCGACAGAGCCCGATAGAGCCCGACAGGGCCCGACAGGGTCCGACAGGGCCCGACAGAGCCCGACAGAGCCCGACAGAGCCCGACAGGGCCCGACAGAGCCCAGTAGAGCCCAGTAGAGCCCGACAGAGCCCGACAGAGCCCGACAGGGCCCGACAGGGCCCGACAGAGCCCAGTTTAGCCCAGTAGAGCCCGACAGAGCCCGACAGAGCCCGACAGAGCCCAGATTAGCCCA
This sequence comes from Caloenas nicobarica, assembly GCF_036013445.1. Classification (NCBI taxonomy): domain Eukaryota; kingdom Metazoa; phylum Chordata; class Aves; order Columbiformes; family Columbidae; genus Caloenas; species Caloenas nicobarica. The sequence goes on from NW_027017615.1 coordinate 3,263, forward strand.
GTAGAGCCCGACAGAGCCCGAGAGAGACCGACAGAGCCCGACAGAGCCCGACAGAGCCCGACAGGGCCCAGTAAAGCCCGACAGAGCCCGACAGAGCCCGACAGGGCCCGACAGAGCCCGACAGAGCCCAGTAGAGCCCGACAGAGCCCGACAGAGCCCGACAGGGCCCGACAGGGCCCGACAGGTCCCGACAGAGCCCGACAGAGCCCGACAGAGCCCAGTAGAGCCCGACAGAGCCCGACAGATCCCGACAGAGCCCGACAGGGCCCGACAGGGCCCGACAGAGCCCGACAGAGCCCGACAGAGCCCAGTAGAGCCCGACAGAGCCCGACAGAGCCCGACAGGGCCCGACAGAGCCCGACAGAGCCCGACAGAGCCCAGTAGAGCCCGACAGAGCCCGACAGAGCCCGACAGGGCCCGACAGACCCCGACAGAGCACGACAGAGCCCGACAGGGCCCGACAGAGCCCGACAGAGCCCGACAGAGCCCGACAGGGCCCGACAGAGCCCGACAGAGCCCGACAGGGCCTGACAGAGCCCCACAGAGCCCGACAGGGCCCGACAGGGCCCGACAGGGCCCGACAGAGCCCGACAGGGCCCAGTAAAGCCCGACAGAGCCCGACAGAGCCCGACAGAGCCCGACAGAGCTTGACAGGGCCCGACAGGGCCCAGTAGAGCCCGACAGAGCCCGACAGAGCCCGAGAGGGCCCGACAGATCCCGACAGAGCCCGACAGGGCCCGACAGGGCCCAGTAGAGCCCGACAGAGCCCGACAGAGCCCAGTAGAGCCCGACAGAGCCCGACAGAGCCCGACAGGGCCCGACAGAGCCCGACAGAGCCCGACAGAGCCCGACAGAGCCCAGTAGAGGCCGACAGAGCCCGACAGAGCCTGACAGGGCCCGACAGGGCCCGACAGGGCCCGACAGGGAACAGTAGAGCCCAGTAGAGCCCGACATAGCCCGACAGAGCCCGACAGAGCCCGACAGGGCCCGACAGAGCCCGATAGAGCCTGACAGGGCCCGACAGGGCCCGACAGGGCCCGACAGAGCCCGACAGAGCCCGACAGAGCCCGACAGGGCCCGACAGAGCCCAGTAGAGCCCAGTAGAGCCCGACAGAGCCCGACAGAGCCCGACAGGGCCCGACAGGGCCCGAGAGAGCCCAGTTTAGCCCAGTAGAGCCCGACAGAGCCCGACAGAGCCCGACAGAGCCCAGTAGAGCCCGACAGAGCCCGACAGAGCCCGACAGGGCCCGACAGGGCCCGACAGAGCCCAGTTTAGCCCAGTAGAGCCCGACAGAGCCCGAGAGAGACCGACAGAGCCCGACAGAGCTCGACAGAGCCCGACAGGGCCCAGTAAAGCCCGACAGAGCCCGACAGAGCCCGACAGGGCCCGACAGAGCCCGACAGAGCCCAGTAGAGCCCGACAGAGCCCGACAGAGCCCGACAGGGCCCGACAGGGCCCGACAGGTCCCGACAGAGCCCGACAGAGCCCGACAGAGCCCAGTAGAGCCCGACAGAGCCCGACAGACCCCGACAGAGCCCGACAGGGCCCGACAGGGCCCGACAGAGCCCGACGGAGCCCGACAGAGCCCAGTAGAGCCCGACAGAGCCCGACAGAGCCCGACAGGGCCCGACAGAGCCCGACAGAGCCCGACAGAGCCCAGGAGAGCCCGACAGGTCCCGACAGAGCCCGACAGAGCCCGACAGAGCCCAGTAGAGCCCGACAGAGCCCGACAGACCCCGACAGAGCCCGACAGGGCCCGACAGGGCCCGACAGAGCCCGACAGAGCCCGACAGAGCCCAGTAGAGCCCGACAGAGCCCGACAGAGCCCGACAGGGCCCGACAGAGCCCGACAGAGCCCGACAGAGCCCGACAGAGCCCAGTAGAGCCCGACAGAGCCCCACAGAGCCCGACAGGGCCCGACAGGGCTCGACAGGGCCCGACAGGGAACAGTAGAGCCCAGTAGAGCCCGACAGAGCCCGACAGGGCCCGACAGGGCCCGACAGAGCTCGACAGAGCCCGACAGGGCCCAGTAAAGCCCGACAGAGCCCGACAGAGCCCGACAGGGCCCGACAGAGCCCGACAGAGCCCAGTAGAGCCCGACAGAGCCCGACAGAGCCCGACAGGGCCCGACAGGGCCCGACAGGTCCCGACAGAGCCCGACAGAGCCCGACAGAGCCCAGTAGAGCCCGACAGAGCCCGACAGACCCCGACAGAGCCCGACAGGGCCCGACAGGGCCCGACAGAGCCCGACAGAGCCCGACAGAGCCCAGTAGAGCCCGACAGAGCCCGACAGAGCCCGACAGGGCCCGACAGAGCCCGACAGGGCCCGACAGGGCCCGACAGGGCCCGACAGAGCCCGACAGAGCCCGACAGAGCCCAGTAGAGCCCGACAGAGCCCGACAGAGCCCGACAGGGCCCGACAGAGCCCGACAGAGCCCGACAGAGCCCAGTAGAGGCCGACAGAGCCCGACAGAGCCTGACAGGGCCCGACAGGGCCCGACAGGGCCCGACAGGGAACAGTAGAGCCCAGTAGAGCCCGACATAGCCCGACAGAGCCCGACAGAGCCCGACAGGGCCCGACAGAGCCCGATAGAGCCTGACAGGGCCCGACAGGGCCCGACAGGGCCCGACAGAGCCCGACAGAGCCCGACAGAGCCCGACAGGGCCCGACAGAGCCCAGTAGAGCCCAGTAGAGCCCGACAGAGCCCGACAGAGCCCGACAGGGCCCGACAGGGCCCGAGAGAGCCCAGTTTAGCCCAGTAGAGCCCGACAGAGCCCGACAGAGCCCGACAGAGCCCAGTAGAGCCCGACAGAGCCCGACAGAGCCCGACAGGGCCCGACAGGGCCCGACAGAGCCCAGTTTAGCCCAGTAGAGCCCGACAGAGCCCGAGAGAGACCGACAGAGCCCGACAGAGCTCGACAGAGCCCGACAGGGCCCAGTAAAGCCCGACAGAGCCCGACAGAGCCCGACAGGGCCCGACAGAGCCCGACAGAGCCCAGTAGAGCCCGACAGAGCCCGACAGAGCCCGACAGGGCCCGACAGGGCCCGACAGGTCCCGACAGAGCCCGACAGAGCCCGACAGAGCCCAGTAGAGCCCGACAGAGCCCGACAGACCCCGACAGAGCCCGACAGGGCCCGACAGGGCCCGACAGAGCCCGACAGAGCCCGACAGAGCCCAGTAGAGCCCGACAGAGCCCGACAGAGCCCGACAGGGCCCGACAGAGCCCGACAGAGCCCGACAGAGCCCAGGAGAGCCCGACAGGTCGCGACAGAGCCCGACAGAGCCCGACAGAGCCCAGTAGAGCCCGACAGAGCCCGACAGACCCCGACAGAGCCCGACAGGGCCCGACAGGGCCCGACAGAGCCCGACAGAGCCCGACAGAGCCCAGTAGAGCCCGACAGAGCCCGACAGAGCCCGACAGGGCCCGACAGAGCCCGACAGAGCCCGACAGAGCCCGACAGAGCCCAGTAGAGCCCGAGAGAGCCCGACAGAGCCCGACAGGGCCCGACAGGGCTCGACAGGGCCCGACAGGGAACAGTAGAGCCCAGTAGAGCCCGACAGAGCCCGACAGAGCCCGACAGGGCCCGACAGACCCCGACAGAGCCCGACAGAGCCCGACAGAGCCCGACAGAGCCCGACAGGGCCCGACAGAGCCCGACAGAGCCCGACAGGGCCCAGTAGAGCCCAACAGAGCCCGACAGAGCCCGACAGAACCCGAAAGAGCCCGACAGGGCCCGACAGGGCCCGACAGAGCCCGACAGGGCCCGACAGGGCCCGACAGAGCCCGACAGGGCCCGACAGGGCCCGACAGGGCCCAGTAAAGCCCGACAGAGCCCGACAGAGCCCGACAGAGCCCGACAGGGCCCGACAGAGCCCGACAGAGCCCGACAGAGCCCGACAGGGCCCAGTAGAGCCTGACAGAGCCCGACAGAGCCTAGTAGAGCCCGACAGAGCCCGACAGAGCCCGACAGAGCCCGACAGGGCCCGACAGAGCCCGAAAGAGCCCGACAGGGCCCAGTAGAGAACGACAGAGCCCGACAGAGCCCGACAGGGCCCGACAGGGAACAGTAGAGCCCAGTAGAGCCCTACAGAGCCCGACAGAGCCCGACAGAGCCCGACAGAGCCCGACAGGGCCCAGTAGAGCCCGACAGAGCCCGACAGAGCCCGACAGGGCCTGACAGGGCCCGACAGAGCCCGACAGAGCCCGACAGAGCCCGACAGGGCCCGACAGGGCTCGACAGGGCCCGACAGGGAACAGTAGAGCCCAGTAGAGCCCGACAGAGCCCGACAGAGCCCGACAGGGCCCGACAGACCCCGACAGAGCCCGACAGAGCCCGAAAGGGCCCGACAGGGCCCGACAGGGCCCGACAGGGCCCGACAGAGCCGGACAGAGCCCGACAGAGCCCGACAGGGCCCGACAGAGCCCAGTAGAGCCCGACAGTGCCCGACAGAGCCCGACAGAGCCCGACAGGGCCCGACAGGGCCCGAGAGAGCCCAGTTTAGCCCAGTAGAGCCCGACAGAGCCCGACAGAGCCCGACAGAGCCCAGTAGAGCCCGACAGAGCCCGACAGAGCCCGACAGGGCCCGACAGGGCCCGACAGAGCCCAGTTTAGCCCAGTAGAGCCCGACAGAGCCCGAGAGAGACCGACAGAGCCCGACAGAGCCCGACAGAGCCCGACAGGGCCCAGTAAAGCCCGACAGAGCCCGACAGAGCCCGACAGGGCCCGACAGAGCCCGACAGAGCCCAGTAGAGCCCGACAGAGCCCGACAGAGCCCGACAGGGCCCGACAGGTCCCGACAGAAACCGACAGAGCCCGACAGAGCCCAGTAGAGCCCGACAGAGCCCGACAGATCCCGACAGAGCCCGACAGGGCCCGACAGAGCCCGACAGAGCCCGACAGGGCCCAGTAGAGCCCAACAGAGCCCGACAGATCCCGACAGAGCCCGACAGAGCCCAGTAGAGCCCGACAGAGCCCGACAGGGCCCGACAGAGCCCGACAGGGCCCGACAGAGCCCGACAGAGCCCGACAGAGCCCGACAGAGCCCAGTAGAGCCCGACAGAGCCCGACAGAGCCCGACAGGGCCCGACAGGGCTCGACAGGGCCCAACAGGGAACAGTAGAGCCCAGTAGAGCCCGACAGAGCCCGACAGAGCCCGTCAGAGCACCACAGAGCCCGAAAGGGCCCGACAGAGCCCGACAGGGCTCGACAGGGCCCGACAGAGCCCGACAGAGCCCGACAGGGCCCGACAGACCCCGACAGAGCCCGACAGAGCCCGACAGAGCCCGACAGGGCCCGACAGAGCCCGACAGAGCCCGACAGAGCCCGACAGGGCCCAGTAGAGCCTGACAGAGCCCGACAGAGCCTAGTAGAGCCCGACAGAGCCCGACAGAGCCCGACAGAGCCCGACAGGGCCCGACAGAGCCCGAAAGAGCCCGACAGGGCCCAGTAGAGAACGACAGAGCCCGACAGAGCCCGACAGGGCCCGACAGGGAACAGTAGAGCCCAGTAGAGCCCTACAGAGCCCGACAGAGCCCGACAGAGCCCGACAGAGCCCGACAGGGCCCAGTAGAGCCCGACAGAGCCCGACAGAGCCCGACAGGGCCTGACAGGGCCCGACAGAGCCCGACAGAGCCCGACAGAGCCCGACAGGGCCCGACAGGGCTCGACAGGGCCCGACAGGGAACAGTAGAGCCCAGTAGAGCCCGACAGAGCCCGACAGAGCCCGACAGGGCCCGACAGACCCCGACAGAGCCCGACAGAGCCCGAAAGGGCCCGACAGGGCCCGACAGGGCCCGACAGGGCCCGACAGAGCCGGACAGAGCCCGACAGAGCCCGACAGGGCCCGACAGAGCCCAGTAGAGCCCGACAGTGCCCGACAGAGCCCGACAGAGCCCGACAGGGCCCGACAGGGCCCGAGAGAGCCCAGTTTAGCCCAGTAGAGCCCGACAGAGCCCGACAGAGCCCGACAGAGCCCAGTAGAGCCCGACAGAGCCCGACAGAGCCCGACAGGGCCCGACAGGGCCCGACAGAGCCCAGTTTAGCCCAGTAGAGCCCGACAGAGCCCGAGAGAGACCGACAGAGCCCGACAGAGCCCGACAGAGCCCGACAGGGCCCAGTAAAGCCCGACAGAGCCCGACAGAGCCCGACAGGGCCCGACAGAGCCCGACAGAGCCCAGTAGAGCCCGACAGAGCCCGACAGAGCCCGACAGGGCCCGACAGGTCCCGACAGAAACCGACAGAGCCCGACAGAGCCCAGTAGAGCCCGACAGAGCCCGACAGATCCCGACAGAGCCCGACAGGGCCCGACAGAGCCCGACAGAGCCCGACAGGGCCCAGTAGAGCCCAACAGAGCCCGACAGATCCCGACAGAGCCCGACAGAGCCCAGTAGAGCCCGACAGAGCCCGACAGGGCCCGACAGAGCCCGACAGGGCCCGACAGAGCCCGACAGAGCCCGACAGAGCCCGACAGAGCCCAGTAGAGCCCGACAGAGCCCGACAGAGCCCGACAGGGCCCGACAGGGCTCGACAGGGCCCAACAGGGAACAGTAGAGCCCAGTAGAGCCCGACAGAGCCCGACAGAGCCCGTCAGAGCACCACAGAGCCCGAAAGGGCCCGACAGAGCCCGACAGGGCTCGACAGGGCCCGACAGAGCCCGACAGAGCCCGACAGGGCCCGACAGACCCCGACAGAGCCCGACAGAGCCCAGTAGAGCCCGACAGAGCCCGACAGAGCCCGACAGAGCCCGACAGGGCCCGACAGAGCCCGACAGAGCCCGACAGGGCCCGACAGGGCCCGACAGGGCCCGACAGAGCCCGACAGGGCCCAGTAAAGCCCGACAGAGCCCGACAGAGCCCGACAGAGCCCGACAGAGCCCGACAGGGCCCGACAGGGCCCAGTAGAGCCCGACAGAGCCCGACAGAGCCCGAGAGGGCCCGACAGAGCCCGACAGAGCCCGACAGGGCCCGACAGGGCCCAGTAGAGCCCGACAGAGCCCGACAGAGCCCGACAGGGCCCGACAGGGCCCGACAGAGCCCGACAGAGCCCGACAGGGCCCGACAGGGCCCAATAGAGCCCGACAGAGCCCGACAGGGCCCGACAGAGCCCAGTAGAGCCCGACAGAGCCCGACAGAGCCCGACAGAGCCCGACAGGGCCCGACAGGGCCCGACAGGGCCCGACAGAGCCCAGTAGAGCCCGACAGAGCCCGACAGGGCCCGACAGAGCCCGACAGGGCCCGACAGAGACCGACAGAGCCCGACAGGGCCCGACAGGGCCCGACAGGGCCCGACAGAGCCCGACAGAGCCCGACAGAGCCCAGTAGAGCCCGACAGAGCCCGACAGAGCCCGACAGGGCCCGACAGAGCCCGACAGAGCCCGACAGAGCCCGACAGAGCCCAGTAGAGGCCGACAGAGTCCGACAGAGCCTGACAGGGCCCGACAGGGCCCGACAGGGCCCGACAGGGAACAGTAGAGCCCAGTAGAGCCCGACATAGCCCGACAGAGCCCGACAGAGCCCGACAGGGCCCGACAGAGCCCGATAGAGCCCGACAGGGCCCGACAGGGCCCGACAGGGCCCGACAGAGCCCGACAGAGCCCGACAGAGCCCGACAGGGCCCGACAGAGCCCAGTAGAGCCCAGTAGAGCCCGACAGAGCCCGACAGAGCCCGACAGGGCCCGACAGGGCCCGACAGAGCCCAGTTTAGCCCAGTAGAGCCCGACAGAGTCCGACAGAGCCCGACAGAGCCCAATTTAGCCCAGTAGAGCCCGACAGAGCCCGAGAGAGACCGACAGAGCCCGACAGAGCCCGACAGAGCCCGACAGGGCCCAGTAAAGCCCGACAGAGCCCGACAGAGCCCGACAGGGCCCGACAGAGCCCGACAGAGCCCAGTAGAGCCCGACAGAGCCCGACAGAGCCCGACAGGGCCCGACAGGGCCCGACAGGTCCCGACAGAGCCCGACAGAGCCCGATAGAGCCCAGTAGAGCCCGACAGAGCCCGACAGATCCCGACAGAGCCCGACAGGGCCCGACAGGGCCCGACAGAGCCCGACAGAGCCCGACAGAGCCCAGTAGAGCCCGACAGAGCCCGACAGAGCCCGACAGGGCCCGACAGAGCCCGACAGAGCCCGACAGAGCCCGACAGAGCCCAGTAGAGCCCGACAGAGCCCGACAGAGCCCGACAGGGCCCGACAGGGCTCGACAGGGCCCGACAGGGAACAGTAGAGCCCAGTAGAGCCCGACAGAGCCCGACAGAGCCCGACAGGGCCCGACAGACCCCGACAGAGCACGACAGAGCCCGAAAGGGCCCGACAGGGCCCGACAGGGCTCGACAGGGCCCGACAGAGCCCGACAGAGCCCGACAGGGCCCGACAGACCCCGACAGAGCCCGACAGAGCCCAGTAGAGCCCGACAGAGCCCGACAGAGCCCGACAGGGCCCGACAGAGCCCGACAGAGCCCGACAGGGCCCGACAGGGCCCGACAGGGCCCAGTAAAGCCCGACAGAGCCCGACAGAGCCCGACAGAGCCCGACAGAGCCCGACAGGGCCCGACAGGGCCCAGTAGAGCCCGACAGAGCCCGACAGAGCCCGAGAGGGCCCGACAGAGCCCGACAGAGCCCGACAGGGCCCGACAGGGCCCAGTAGAGCCCGACAGAGCCCGACAGAGCCCGACAGGGCCCGACAGGGCCCGACAGAGCCCGACAGAGCCCGACAGAGCCCGACAGGGCCCAATAGAGCCCGACAGAGCCCGACAGGGCCCGACAGAGCCCAGTAGAGCCCGACAGAGCCCGACAGAGCCCGACAGAGCCCGACAGGGCCCGACAGGGCCCGACAGGGCCCGACAGAGCCCAGTAGAGCCCGACAGAGCCCGACAGGGCCCGACAGAGCCCGACAGGGCCCGACAGAGACCGACAGAGCCCGACAGGGCCCGACAGGGCCCGACAGGGCCCGACAGAGCCCGACAGAGCCCGACAGAGCCCAGTAGAGCCCGACAGAGCCCGACAGAGCCCGACAGGGCCCGACAGAGCCCGACAGAGCCCGACAGAGCCCAGTAGAGGCCGACAGAGCCCGACAGAGCCCAGTAGAGCCCGACAGGGCCCGACAGGGCCCGACAGGGAACAGTAGAGCCCAGTAGAGCCCGACATAGCCCGACAGAGCCCGACAGAGCCCGACAGGGCCCGACAGAGCCCGATAGAGCCCGACAGGGCCCGACAGGGCCCGACAGGGCCCGACAGAGCCCGTCAGAGCCCGACAGAGCCCGACAGGGCCCGACAGAGCCCAGTAGAGCCCAGTAGAGCCCGACAGAGCCCGACAGAGCCCGACAGGGCCCGACAGGGCCCGACAGAGCCCAGTTTAGCCCAGTAGAGCCCGACAGAGCCCGACAGAGCCCGACAGAGCCCAGTAGAGCCCGACAGAGCCCGACAGAGCCCGACAGGGCCCGACAGGGCCCGACAGAGCCCAGTTTAGCCCAGTAGAGCCCGACAGAGCCCGAGAGAGACCGACAGAGCCCGACAGAGCTCGACAGAGCCCGACAGGGCCCAGTAAAGCCCGACAGAGCCCGACAGAGCCCGACAGGGCCCGACAGAGCCCGACAGAGCCCAGTAGAGCCCGACAGAGCCCGACAGAGCCCGACAGGGCCCGACAGGGCCCGACAGGTCCCGACAGAGCCCGACAGAGCCCGACAGAGCCCAGTAGAGCCCGACAGAGCCCGACAGACCTCGACAGAGCCCGACAGGGCCCGACAGGGCCCGACAGAGCCCGACAGAGCCCGACAGAGCCCAGTAGAGCCCGACAGAGCCCGACAGAGCCCGACAGGGCCCGACAGAGCCCGACAGAGCCCGACAGAGCCCGACAGAGCCCAGTAGAGCCCGACAGGTCCCGACAGAGCCCGACAGAGCCCGACAGAGCCCAGTAGAGCCCGACAGAGCCCGACAGACCCCGACAGAGCCCGACAGAGCCCAGTAGAGCCCGACAGAGCCCGACAGGGCCCGACAGAGCCCGACAGAGCCCGACAGAGCCCGACAGAGCCCAGTAGAGCCCGACAGAGCCCGACAGGGCCCGACAGAGCCCGACAGAGCCCGACAGAGCCCGACAGAGCCCAGTAGAGCCCGACAGAGCCCGAGAGAGCCCGACAGGGCCCGACAGGGCTCGACAGGGCCCGACAGGGAACCGTAGAGCCCAGTAGAGCCCGACAGAGCCCGACAGAGCCCGACAGGGCCCGACAGACCCCGACAGAGCCCGACAGAGCCCGACAGAGCCCGACAGGGCCCGACAGGGCCCGACAGAGCCCGACAGAGCCCAGTAGAGCCCGACAGAGCCCGACAGAGCCCGCAAGGGCCCGACAGAGCCCAACAGAGCCCGACAGAGCCCGACAGGGCCCAGTAGAGCCCAACAGAGCCCGACAGAGCCCGACAGAACCCGAAAGAGCCCGACAGGGCCCGACAGGGCCCGACAGAGCCCGACAGGGCCCGATACGGCCCGACAGAGCCCGACAGAGCCCGACAGGGCCCGACAGGGCCCGACAGGGCCCAGTAAAGCCCGACAGAGCCCGACAGAGCCCGACAGAGCCCAACAGGGCCCGACAGGGCCCGACAGAGCCCGACAGAGCCCGACAGGGCCCGACAGGGCCCAGTAGAGCCTGACAGAGCCCGACAGAGCCTAGTAGAGCCCGACAGAGCCCGACAGAGCCCGACAGAGCCCAGTAGAGCCCGACAGAGCCCGACAGAGCCCGACAGGGCCCGACAGAGCCCGACAGAGCCCGACAGAGCCCGACAGAGCCCAGTAGAGCCCGACAGAGCCCGACAGAGCCCGACAGGGCCCGACAGGGCTCGACAGGGCCCGACAGGGAACAGTAGAGCCCAGTAGAGCCCGACAGAGCCCGACAGAGCCCGACAGGGCCCGACAGACCCCGACAGAGCACGACAGAGCCCGAAAGGGCCCGACAGGGCCCGACAGGGCTCGACAGGGCCCGACAGAGCCCGACAGAGCCCGACAGGGCCCGACAGACCCCGACAGAGCCCGACAGAGCCCAGTAGAGCCCGACAGAGCCCGACAGAGCCCGACAGGGCCCGACAGAGCCCGACAGAGCCCGACAGGGCCCGACAGGGCCCGACAGGGCCCAGTAAAGCCCGACAGAGCCCGACAGAGCCCGACAGAGCCCGACAGAGCCCGACAGGGCCCGACAGGGCCCAGTAGAGCCCGACAGAGCCCGACAGAGCCCGAGAGGGCCCGACAGAGCCCGACAGAGCCCGACAGGGCCCGACAGGGCCCAGTAGAGCCCGACAGAGCCCGACAGAGCCCGACAGGGCCCGACAGGGCCCGACAGAGCCCGACAGAGCCCGACAGAGCCCGACAGGGCCCAATAGAGCCCGACAGAGCCCGACAGGGCCCGACAGAGCCCAGTAGAGCCCGACAGAGCCCGACAGAGCCCGACAGAGCCCGACAGGGCCCGACAGGGCCCGACAGGGCCCGACAGAGCCCAGTAGAGCCCGACAGAGCCCGACAGGGCCCGACAGAGCCCGACAGGGCCCGACAGAGACCGACAGAGCCCGACAGGGCCCGACAGGGCCCGACAGGGCCCGACAGAGCCCGACAGAGCCCGACAGAGCCCAGTAGAGCCCGACAGAGCCCGACAGAGCCCGACAGGGCCCGACAGAGCCCGACAGAGCCCGACAGAGCCCAGTAGAGGCCGACAGAGCCCGACAGAGCCCAGTAGAGCCCGACAGGGCCCGACAGGGCCCGACAGGGAACAGTAGAGCCCAGTAGAGCCCGACATAGCCCGACAGAGCCCGACAGAGCCCGACAGGGCCCGACAGAGCCCGATAGAGCCCGACAGGGCCCGACAGGGCCCGACAGGGCCCGACAGAGCCCGTCAGAGCCCGACAGAGCCCGACAGGGCCCGACAGAGCCCAGTAGAGCCCAGTAGAGCCCGACAGAGCCCGACAGAGCCCGACAGGGCCCGACAGGGCCCGACAGAGCCCAGTTTAGCCCAGTAGAGCCCGACAGAGCCCGACAGAGCCCGACAGAGCCCAGTAGAGCCCGACAGAGCCCGACAGAGCCCGACAGGGCCCGACAGGGCCCGACAGAGCCCAGTTTAGCCCAGTAGAGCCCGACAGAGCCCGAGAGAGACCGACAGAGCCCGACAGAGCTCGACAGAGCCCGACAGGGCCCAGTAAAGCCCGACAGAGCCCGACAGAGCCCGACAGGGCCCGACAGAGCCCGACAGAGCCCAGTAGAGCCCGACAGAGCCCGACAGAGCCCGACAGGGCCCGACAGGGCCCGACAGGTCCCGACAGAGCCCGACAGAGCCCGACAGAGCCCAGTAGAGCCCGACAGAGCCCGACAGACCTCGACAGAGCCCGACAGGGCCCGACAGGGCCCGACAGAGCCCGACAGAGCCCGACAGAGCCCAGTAGAGCCCGACAGAGCCCGACAGAGCCCGACAGGGCCCGACAGAGCCCGACAGAGCCCGACAGAGCCCGACAGAGCCCAGTAGAGCCCGACAGGTCCCGACAGAGCCCGACAGAGCCCGACAGAGCCCAGTAGAGCCCGACAGAGCCCGACAGACCCCGACAGAGCCCGACAGAGCCCAGTAGAGCCCGACAGAGCCCGACAGGGCCCGACAGAGCCCGACAGAGCCCGACAGAGCCCGACAGAGCCCAGTAGAGCCCGACAGAGCCCGACAGGGCCCGACAGAGCCCGACAGAGCCCGACAGAGCCCGACAGAGCCCAGTAGAGCCCGACAGAGCCCGAGAGAGCCCGACAGGGCCCGACAGGGCTCGACAGGGCCCGACAGGGAACCGTAGAGCCCAGTAGAGCCCGACAGAGCCCGACAGAGCCCGACAGGGCCCGACAGACCCCGACAGAGCCCGACAGAGCCCGACAGAGCCCGACAGGGCCCGACAGGGCCCGACAGAGCCCGACAGAGCCCAGTAGAGCCCGACAGAGCCCGACAGAGCCCGCAAGGGCCCGACAGAGCCCAACAGAGCCCGACAGAGCCCGACAGGGCCCAGTAGAGCCCAACAGAGCCCGACAGAGCCCGACAGAACCCGAAAGAGCCCGACAGGGCCCGACAGGGCCCGACAGAGCCCGACAGGGCCCGATACGGCCCGACAGAGCCCGACAGAGCCCGACAGGGCCCGACAGGGCCCGACAGGGCCCAGTAAAGCCCGACAGAGCCCGACAGAGCCCGACAGAGCCCAACAGGGCCCGACAGGGCCCGACAGAGCCCGACAGAGCCCGACAGGGCCCGACAGGGCCCAGTAGAGCCTGACAGAGCCCGACAGAGCCTAGTAGAGCCCGACAGAGCCCGACAGAGCCCGACAGAGCCCGACAGGGCCCGACAGAGCCCGAAAGAGCCCGACAGGGCCCAGTAGAGAACGACAGAGCCCGACAGAGCCCGACAGGGCCCGACAGGGCCCGACAGGGCCCGACAGGGAACAGTAGAGCCCAGTAGAGCCCTACAGAGCCCGACAGAGCCCGACAGAGCCCGACAGAGCCCGACAGGGCCCAGTAGAGCCCGACAGAGCCCGACAGAGCCCGACAGGGCCCGACAGGGCCCGACAGAGCCCAGTTTAGCCCAGTAGAGCCCGACAGAGCCCGAGAGAGACCGACAGAGCCCGACAGAGCTCGACAGAGCCCGACAGGGCCCAGTAAAGCCCGACAGAGCCCGACAGAGCCCGACAGGGCCCGACAGAGCCCGACAGAGCCCAGTAGAGCCCGACAGAGCCCGACAGAGCCCGACAGGGCCCGACAGGGCCGGACAGGGCCCGACAGAGCCCGACAGAGCCCAGTAGAGCCCGACAGAGCCCGACAGATCCCGACAGAGCCCGACAGGGCCCGACAGGGCCCGACAGAGCCCGACAGAGCCCGACAGAGCCCAGTAGAGCCCGACAGAGCCCGACAGGGCCCGACAGAGCCCGACAGAGCCCGACAGAGCCCAGTAGAGCCCGACAGAGCCCGACAGAGCCCGACAGGGCCCGACAGGGCTCGACAGGTCCCGACAGGGAACAGTAGAGCCCAGTAGAGCCCTACAGAGCCCGACAGAGCCCGACAGGGCCCGACAGACCCCGACAGAGCCCGACAGAGCCCGAAAGGGCCCGACAGGGCCCGACAGGGCCCGACAGAGCCCGACAGAGCCCGACAGGGCCCGACAGGGCCCGACAGAGCCCGACAGAGCCCAGTAGAGCCCGACAGAGCCCGACAGAGCCCGACAGGGCCCGACAGAGCCTGACAGAGCCCGACAGAGCCCGACAGGGCCCAGTAGAGCCCAACAGAGCCCGACAGAGCCCGACAGAGCCCGAAAGAGCCCGACAGGGCCCGACAGGGCCCGACAGAGCCCGACAGGGCCCGACAGGGCCCGACAGAGCCCGACAGAGCCCGACAGGGCCCGACAGGGCCCGACAGGGCCCGACAGAGCCCGACAGGGCCCAGTAAAGCCCGACAGAGCCCGACAGAGCCCGACAGAGCCCGACAGGGCCCGACAGGGCCCGACAGAGCCCGACAGAGCCCGACAGGGCCAGACAGGGCCCAGTAGAGCCTGACAGAGCCCGACAGAGCCTAGTAGAGCCCGACAGAGCCCGACAGAGCCCGACAGAGCCCGACAGGGCCCGACAGGGAACAGTAGAGCCCAGTAGAGCCCTACAGAGCCCGACAGAGCCCGACAGAGCCCGACAGAGCCCGACAGGGCCCAGTAGAGCCCGACAGAGCCCGACAGAGCCCGACAGGGCCCGACACAGCCCGACAGAGCCCAGTAGAGCCCGACAGAGCCCGACAGAGCCCGACAGAGCCCGACAGGGCCCGACAGGGCCCAGTAGAGCCCGACAGAGCCCGACAGAGCCCGACAGGGCCCGACAGAGCCCGACAGGGCCCGACAGGGCCCAGTAGAGCCCGACAGAGCCCGACAGAGCCCGACAGGGCCCGACAGGGCCCGACAGGGCCCGACAGAGCCCGACAAAGCCCGACAGGGCCCGACAGTGCCCGACAGAGCCCGACAGAGCCCAGTAGAGCCCGACAGAGCCCGACAGAGCCCGACAGAGCCCAACAGAGCCCGACAGAGCCCGACAGAGCCCGACAGAGCCCGACAGGGTCCAGTAGAGCCCGACAGAGCCCGACAGAGCCCGACAGAGCCCGACAGATGCCGACAGGGCCCGACAGGGCCCGACAGAGCCCGACAGGGCCCGACAGGGCCCGACAGGGCCCGACAGAGCCCGACAGAGTCCGACAGGGCCCGACAGGGCCCAGTAAAGCCCGACAGAGCCCGACAGAGCCCGACAGGGCCCGACAGAGCCCGACAGGGCCCGACAGAGCCCGACAGGGCCCGACAGGGCCCGACAGAGCCCGACAGAGCCCGACAGGGCCCGACAGGGCCCGACAAAGCCCGACAGAGCCCGACAGAGCCCAGTAGACCCCGACAGAGCCCGACAGAGCCCGACAGGGCCCGACAGAGCCCGACAGAGCCCGACAGAGCCCGACAGGGCCCAGTAGAGCCTGACAGAGCCCGACAGAGCCTAGTAGAGCCCGACAGAGCCCGACAGAGCCCGACAGAGCCCGACAGGGCCCGACAGAGCCCGAAAGAGCCCGACAGGGCCCAGTAGAGAACGACAGAGCCCGACAGAGCCCGACAGGGCCCGACAGGGAACAGTAGAGCCCAGTAGAGCCCTACAGAGCCCGACAGAGCCCGACAGAGCCCGACAGAGCCCGACAGGGCCGGTAGAGCCCGACAGAGCCCGACAGAGCCCGACAGGGCCCGACAGGGCCCGACAGAGCCCAGTTTAGCCCAGTAGAGCCCGACAGAGCCCGAGAGAGACCGACAGAGCCCGACAGAGCTCGACAGAGCCCGACAGGGCCCAGTAAAGCCCGACAGAGCCCGACAGAGCCCGACAGGGCCCGACAGAGCCCGACAGAGCCCAGTAGAGCCCGACAGAGCCCGACAGAGCCCGACAGGGCCCGACAGGGCCCGACAGGTCCCGACAGAGCCCGACAGAGCCCGACAGAGCCCAGTAGAGCCCGACAGAGCCCGACAGATCCCGACAGAGCCCGACAGGGCCCGACAGGGCCCGACAGAGCCCGACAGAGCCCGACAGAGCCCAGTAGAGCCCGACAGAGCCCGACAGAGCCCGACAGGGCCCGACAGAGCCCGACAGAGCCCGACAGAGCCCGACAGAGCCCAGTAGAGCCCGACAGAGCCCGACAGAGCCCGACAGGGCCCGACAGGGCTCGACAGGGCCCGACAGGGAACAGTAGAGCCCAGTAGAGCCCGACAGAGCCCGACAGAGCCCGACAGGGCCCGACAGACCCCGACAGAGCCCGACAGAGCCCGAAAGGGCCCGACAGGGCCCGACAGGGCCCGATAGGGCCCGACAGAGCCCGACAGAGCCCGACAGGGCCCGACAGGGCCCGACAGAGCCCAGTAGAGCCCGACAGAGCCCGACAGGTCCCGACAGGGCCCGACAGAGCCCGACAGAGCCCGACAGAGCCCGACAGGGCCCAGTAGAGCCCAACAGAGCCCGACAGAGCCCGACAGAGCCCGAAAGAGCCCGACAGGGCCCGACAGGGCCCGACAGAGCCCGACAGGGCCCGACAGGGCCCGACAGAGCCCGACAGAGCCCGACAGGGCCCGACAGGTCCCGACAGGGCCCGACAGAGCCCGACAGGGCCCGACAGGGCCCAGTAAAGCCCGACAGAGCCCGACAGAGCCCGACAGAGCCCGACAGAGCCCGACAGGGCCCGACAGGGCCCGACAGAACCCGACAGAGCCCGACAGGGCCCAGTAGAGCCTGACAGAGCCCGACAGAGCCTAGTAGAGCCCGACAGAGCCCGACAGAGCCCGACAGGGCCCAGTAGAGCCCGACAGAGCCCGACAGAGCCCGACAGGGCCCGACAGAGCCCGACAGAGCCCAGTAGAGCCCGACAGAGCCCGACAGAGCCCGACAGGGCCCGACAGAGCCCGACAGGGCCCGACAGGGCCCAGTAGAGCCCGACAGAGCCCGACAGAGCCCGACAGGGCCCGACAGGGCCCGACAGGTCCCGACAGAGCCCAGTAGAGCCCAGTAGAGCCCGACAGAGCCCGACAGAGCCCGATAGAGCCCGACAGGGCCCGACAGAGCCCGACAGAGCCCGACAGAGCCCGACAGAGCCCAGTAGAGCCCGACAGAGCCCGACAGAGCCCGACAGAGCCCGACAGGGCCCGACAGGGCCTGACAGGGCCCAGTAGAGCCCGACAGAGCCCGACAGAGCCCAGTAGAGCCCAGTAGAGCCCGACAGAGCCCGACAGAGCCCGACAGAGCCCGACAGGGCCCGACAGGGCCCGACAGGGCCCAGTAGAGCCCGACAGAGCCCGACAGGGCCCGACAGTGCCCGACAGAGCCCAGTAGAGCCCGACAGAGCCCGACAGGTCCCGACAGGGCCCGACAGAGCCCGACAGAGCCCGACAGAGCCCGACAGGGCCCAGTAGAGCCCAACAGAGCCCGACAGAGCCCGACAGAGCCCGAAAGAGCCCGACAGGGCCCGACAGGGCCCGACAGAGCCCGACAGGGCCCGACAGGGCCCGACAGAGCCCGACAGAGCCCGACAGGGCCCGACAGGGCCCGACAGGGCCCGACAGGGCCCAGTAGAGCCCGACAGAGCCCGACAGGGCCCGACAGAGCCCGACAGAGCCCGACAGGGCCCGACAGGGCCCGACAGGGCCCGACAGAGCCCAGTAGAGCCCGACAGAGCCCGACATAGCCCGACAGAGCCCGACAGAGCCTTACAGGGCCCGACAGGGCCCGACAGAGCCCGACAGAGCCCAGTAGAGCCTGACAGAGCCCGACAGAGCCCGACAGAGCCCGACAGAGCCCTACAGAGCCCGACAGAGCCCGACAGAGCCCAGTAGAGCCCAGTAGAGCCCGACAGAGCCCGACAGAGCCCGATAGAGCCCGACAGGGCCCGACAGAGCCCGACAGAGCCCGACAGAGCCCGACAGAGCCCAGTAGAGCCCGACAGAGCCCGACAGAGCCCGACAGAGCCCGACAGGGCCCGACAGGGCCTGACAGGGCCCAGTAGAGCCCGACAGAGCCCGACAGAGCCCAGTAGAGCCCAGTAGAGCCCGACAGAGCCCGACAGAGCCCGACAGAGCCCGACAGGGCCCGACAGGGCCCGACAGGGCCCAGTAGAGCCCGACAGAGCCCGACAGGGCCCGACAGTGCCCGACAGGGCCCAGTAGAGCCCGACAGAGCCCGACAGGGCCCGACAGAGCCCGACAGGGCCCGACAGGGCCCAGTAGAGCCCGACAGATCCCGACAGAGCCCAGTAGAGCCCAGTAGAGCCCGACAGAGCCCGACAGAGCCCGACAGAGCCCGACAGAGCCCAGTAGAGCCCGACAGAGCCCGACAGAGCCCGACAGGGCCCGACAGACCCCGACAGAGCCCGACAGAGCCCGAAAGGGCCCGACAGGGCCCGACAGGGCCCGACAGAGCCCGACAGAGCCCGACAGGGCCCGACAGGGCCCGACAGAGCCCGACAGAGCCCAGTAGAGCCCGACAGAGCCCGACAGAGCCCGACAGGGCCCGACAGAGCCTGACAGAGCCCGACAGAGCCCGACAGGGCCCAGTAGAGCCCAACAGAGCCCGACAGAGCCCGACAGAGCCCGAAAGAGCCCGACAGGGCCCGACAGGGCCCGACAGAGCCCGACAGGGCCCGACAGGGCCCGACAGAGCCCGACAGAGCCCGACAGGGCCCGACAGGGCCCGACAGGGCCCGACAGAGCCCGACAGGGCCCAGTAAAGCCCGACAGAGCCCGACAGAGCCCGACAGAGCCCGACAGGGCCCGACAGGGCCCGACAGAGCCCGACAGAGCCCGACAGGGCCAGACAGGGCCCAGTAGAGCCTGACAGAGCCCGACAGAGCCTAGTAGAGCCCGACAGAGCCCGACAGAGCCCGACAGAGCCCGACAGGGCCCGACAGGGAACAGTAGAGCCCAGTAGAGCCCTACAGAGCCCGACAGAGCCCGACAGAGCCCGACAGAGCCCGACAGGGCCCAGTAGAGCCCGACAGAGCCCGACAGAGCCCGACAGGGCCCGACACAGCCCGACAGAGCCCAGTAGAGCCCGACAGAGCCCGACAGAGCCCGACAGAGCCCGACAGGGCCCGACAGGGCCCAGTAGAGCCCGACAGAGCCCGACAGAGCCCGACAGGGCCCGACAGAGCCCGACAGGGCCCGACAGGGCCCAGTAGAGCCCGACAGAGCCCGACAGAGCCCGACAGGGCCCGACAGGGCCCGACAGGGCCCGACAGAGCCCGACACAGCCCGACAGGGCCCGACAGTGCCCGACAGAGCCCGACAGAGCCCAGTAGAGCCCGACAGAGCCCGACAGAGCCCGACAGAGCCCAACAGAGCCCGACAGAGCCCGACAGAGCCCGACAGAGCCCGACAGGGTCCAGTAGAGCCCGACAGAGCCCGACAGAGCCCGACAGAGCCCGACAGATGCCGACAGGGCCCGACAGGGCCCGACAGAGCCCGACAGGGCCCGACAGGGTCCGACAGGGCCCGACAGAGCCCGACAGAGTCCGACAGGGCCCGACAGGGCCCAGTAAAGCCCGACAGAGCCCGACAGAGCCCGACAGGGCCCGACAGAGCCCGACAGGGCCCGACAGAGCCCGACAGGGCCCGACAGGGCCCGACAGAGCCCGACAGAGCCCGACAGGGCCCGACAGGGCCCGACAAAGCCCGACAGAGCCCGACAGAGCCCAGTAGACCCCGACAGAGCCCGACAGAGCCCGACAGGGCCCGACAGAGCCCGACAGAGCCCGACAGAGCCCGACAGGGCCCAGTAGAGCCTGACAGAGCCCGACAGAGCCTAGTAGAGCCCGACAGAGCCCGACAGAGCCCGACAGAGCCCGACAGGGCCCGACAGAGCCCGAAAGAGCCCGACAGGGCCCAGTAGAGAACGACAGAGCCCGACAGAGCCCGACAGGGCCCGACAGGGAACAGTAGAGCCCAGTAGAGCCCTACAGAGCCCGACAGAGCCCGACAGAGCCCGACAGAGCCCGACAGGGCCGGTAGAGCCCGACAGAGCCCGACAGAGCCCGACAGGGCCCGACAGGGCCCGACAGAGCCCAGTTTAGCCCAGTAGAGCCCGACAGAGCCCGAGAGAGACCGACAGAGCCCGACAGAGCTCGACAGAGCCCGACAGGGCCCAGTAAAGCCCGACAGAGCCCGACAGAGCCCGACAGGGCCCGACAGAGCCCGACAGAGCCCAGTAGAGCCCGACAGAGCCCGACAGAGCCCGACAGGGCCCGACAGGGCCCGACAGGTCCCGACAGAGCCCGACAGAGCCCGACAGAGCCCAGTAGAGCCCGACAGAGCCCGACAGATCCCGACAGAGCCCGACAGGGCCCGACAGGGCCCGACAGAGCCCGACAGAGCCCGACAGAGCCCAGTAGAGCCCGACAGAGCCCGACAGAGCCCGACAGGGCCCGACAGAGCCCGACAGAGCCCGACAGAGCCCGACAGAGCCCAGTAGAGCCCGACAGAGCCCGACAGAGCCCGACAGGGCCCGACAGGGCTCGACAGGGCCCGACAGGGAACAGTAGAGCCCAGTAGAGCCCGACAGAGCCCGACAGAGCCCGACAGGGCCCGACAGACCCCGACAGAGCCCGACAGAGCCCGAAAGGGCCCGACAGGGCCCGACAGGGCCCGATAGGGCCCGACAGAGCCCGACAGAGCCCGACAGGGCCCGACAGGGCCCGACAGAGCCCAGTAGAGCCCGACAGAGCCCGACAGGTCCCGACAGGGCCCGACAGAGCCCGACAGAGCCCGACAGAGCCCGACAGGGCCCAGTAGAGCCCAACAGAGCCCGACAGAGCCCGACAGAGCCCGAAAGAGCCCGACAGGGCCCGACAGGGCCCGACAGAGCCCGACAGGGCCCGACAGGGCCCGACAGAGCCCGACAGAGCCCGACAGGGCCCGACAGGTCCCGACAGGGCCCGACAGAGCCCGACAGGGCCCGACAGGGCCCAGTAAAGCCCGACAGAGCCCGACAGAGCCCGACAGAGCCCGACAGAGCCCGACAGGGCCCGACAGGGCCCGACAGAACCCGACAGAGCCCGACAGGGCCCAGTAGAGCCTGACAGAGCCCGACAGAGCCTAGTAGAGCCCGACAGAGCCCGACAGAGCCCGACAGGGCCCAGTAGAGCCCGACAGAGCCCGACAGAGCCCGACAGGGCCCGACAGAGCCCGACAGAGCCCAGTAGAGCCCGACAGAGCCCGACAGAGCCCGACAGGGCCCGACAGAGCCCGACAGGGCCCGACAGGGCCCAGTAGAGCCCGACAGAGCCCGACAGAGCCCGACAGGGCCCGACAGGGCCCGACAGGTCCCGACAGAGCCCAGTAGAGCCCAGTAGAGCCCGACAGAGCCCGACAGAGCCCGATAGAGCCCGACAGGGCCCGACAGAGCCCGACAGAGCCCGACAGAGCCCGACAGAGCCCAGTAGAGCCCGACAGAGCCCGACAGAGCCCGACAGAGCCCGACAGGGCCCGACAGGGCCTGACAGGGCCCAGTAGAGCCCGACAGAGCCCGACAGAGCCCAGTAGAGCCCAGTAGAGCCCGACAGAGCCCGACAGAGCCCGACAGAGCCCGACAGGGCCCGACAGGGCCCGACAGGGCCCAGTAGAGCCCGACAGAGCCCGACAGGGCCCGACAGTGCCCGACAGAGCCCAGTAGAGCCCGACAGAGCCCGACAGGTCCCGACAGGGCCCGACAGAGCCCGACAGAGCCCGACAGAGCCCGACAGGGCCCAGTAGAGCCCAACAGAGCCCGACAGAGCCCGACAGAGCCCGAAAGAGCCCGACAGGGCCCGACAGGGCCCGACAGAGCCCGACAGGGCCCGACAGGGCCCGACAGAGCCCGACAGAGCCCGACAGGGCCCGACAGGGCCCGACAGGGCCCGACAGGGCCCAGTAGAGCCCGACAGAGCCCGACAGGGCCCGACAGAGCCCGACAGAGCCCGACAGGGCCCGACAGGGCCCGACAGGGCCCGACAGAGCCCAGTAGAGCCCGACAGAGCCCGACATAGCCCGACAGAGCCCGACAGAGCCTTACAGGGCCCGACAGGGCCCGACAGAGCCCGACAGAGCCCAGTAGAGCCTGACAGAGCCCGACAGAGCCCGACAGAGCCCGACAGAGCCCTACAGAGCCCGACAGAGCCCGACAGAGCCCAGTAGAGCCCAGTAGAGCCCGACAGAGCCCGACAGAGCCCGATAGAGCCCGACAGGGCCCGACAGAGCCCGACAGAGCCCGACAGAGCCCGACAGAGCCCAGTAGAGCCCGACAGAGCCCGACAGAGCCCGACAGAGCCCGACAGGGCCCGACAGGGCCTGACAGGGCCCAGTAGAGCCCGACAGAGCCCGACAGAGCCCAGTAGAGCCCAGTAGAGCCCGACAGAGCCCGACAGAGCCCGACAGAGCCCGACAGGGCCCGACAGGGCCCGACAGGGCCCAGTAGAGCCCGACAGAGCCCGACAGGGCCCGACAGTGCCCGACAGGGCCCAGTAGAGCCCGACAGAGCCCGACAGGGCCCGACAGAGCCCGACAGGGCCCGACAGGGCCCAGTAGAGCCCGACAGATCCCGACAGAGCCCAGTAGAGCCCAGTAGAGCCCGACAGAGCCCGACAGAGCCCGACAGAGCCCGACAGAGCCCAGTAGAGCCCGACAGAGCCCGACAGAGCCCGACAGGGCCCGACAGGGCCCGACAGAGCCCAGTAGAGCCCGACAGAGCCCGACAGAGCCCGACAGGGCCCGACAGGGCCCGACAGAGCCCGACAGGGCCCGACAGGGCCCAGTAGAGCCTGACAGAGCCCGACAGAGCCCGACAGAGGCCGACAGGGCCTGACAGGGCCCGACAGAGCCCGACAGAGCCCGACAGAGCCCGACAGAGCCCAGTAGAGCCCGACAGAGCCCGACAGAGCCCGACAGGGCCCGACAGACCCCGACAGAGCCCGACAGAGCCCGAAAGGGCCCGACAGGGCCCGACAGGGCCCGATAGGGCCCGACAGAACCCGACAGAGCCCGACAGGGCCCGACAGGGCCCGACAGAGCCCAGTAGAGCCCGACAGAGCCCGACAGGTCCCGACAGGGCCCGACAGAGCCCGACAGAGCCCGACAGAGCCCGACAGGGCCCAGTAGAGCCCAACAGAGCCCGACAGAGCCCGACAGAGCCCGAAAGAGCCCGACAGGGCCCGACAGGGCCCGACAGAGCCCGACAGGGCCCGACAGGGCCCGACAGAGCCCGACAGAGCCCGACAGGGCCCGACAGGGCCCGACAGGGCCCAGTAAAGCCCGACAGAGCCCGACAGAGCCCGACAGAGCCCGACAGAGCCCGACAGGGCCCGACAGGGCCCGACAGAACCGCACAGAGCCCGACAGGTCCCAGTAGAGCCTGACAGAGCCCGACAGAGCCTAGTAGAGCCCGACAGAGCCCGACAGAGCCCGACAGGGCCCAGTAGAGCCCGACAGAGCCCGACAGAGCCCGACAGGGCCCGACAGAGCCCGACAGAGCCCAGTAGAGCCCGACAGAGCCCGACAGAGCCCGACAGGGCCCGACAGAGCCCGACAGGGCCCGACAGGGCCCAGTAGAGCCCGACAGAGCCCGACAGAGCCCGACAGGGCCCGACAGGGCCCGACAGGTCCCGACAGAGCCCGACAAAGCCCGACAGGGGCCGACAGGGCCCGACAGAGCCCGACAGAGCCCAGTAGAGCCCGACAGAGCCCGACAGAGCCCGACAGAGCCCGACAGGGCCCGACAGAGCCCGACAGAGCCCGACAGGGCCCAGTAGAGCCCGACAGAGCCCGACAGAGCCCGACAGAACCCGAAAGAGCCCGACAGGGCCCGACAGGGCCCGACAGAGCCCGACAGGGCCCGACAGGGACCGACAGGGCCCGACAGAGCCCGACAGAGTCCGACAGGGCCCGACAGGGCCCAGTAAAGCCCGACAGAGCCCGACAGAGCCCGACAGAGCCCGACAGGGCCCGACAGAGCCCGACAGAGCCCGACAGAGCCCGACAGGGCCCAGTAGAGCCCGACAGAGCCCGACAGAGCCCAGTCGAGCCCGACAGAGCCCGACAGAGCCCGACAGAGCCCGACAGGGCCCGACAGAACCCGACAGAGACCGACAGGGCCCGACAGAGCCCGACAGAGCCCGACAGGGCCCGACAGGGCCCGACAGGGCCCGACAGAGAACAGTAGAGCCCAGTAGAGCCCGACAGAGCCCGACAGAGCCCGACAGAGCCCGACAGGGCCCGACAGGGCCCGACAGGGCCCGACAGAGCCCGACAGAGCCCGACAGGGCCCAGTAGAGCCCGACAGAGCCCGACAGGGCCCGACAGAGCCCGACAGAGCCCGACAGGGCCCGACAGGGCCCGACAGGGCCCGACAGAGCCCAGTAGAGCCCGACAGAGCCCGACATAGCCTGACAGAGCCCGACAGAGCCCTACAGGGCCCGACAGGGCCCGACAGAGCCCGACAGAGCCCAGTAGAGCCTGACAGAGCCCGACAGAGCCCGACAGAGCTTGACAGAGCCCTACAGAGCCCGACAGAGCCCGACAGAGCCCAGTAGAGCCCAGTAGAGCCCGACAGAGCCCGACAGAGCCCGATAGAGCCCGACAGGGCCCGACAGAGCCCGACAGAGCCCGACAGAGCCCGACAGAGCCCAGTAGAGCCCGACAGAGCCCGACAGAGCCCGACAGGGCCCGACAGGGCCTGACAGGGCCCAGTAGAGCCCGACAGAGCCCGACAGAGCCCAGTAGAGCCCAGTAGAGCCCGACAGAGCCCGACAGAGCCCGACAGAGCCCGACAGGGCCCGACAGGGCCCGACAGGGCCCAGTAGAGCCCGACAGAGCCCGACAGGGCCCGACAGGGCCCGACAGGGCCCAGTAGAGCCCGACAGAGCCCGACAGGGCCCGACAGAGCCCGACAGGGCCCGACAGGGCCCAGTAGAGCCCGACAGAGCCCGACAGAGCCCAGTATAGCCCAGTAGAGCCCGACAGAGCCCGACAGAGCCCGACAGAGCCCAGTAGAGCCCGACAGAGCCCGACAGAGCCCGACAGGGCCCGACAGGGCCCGACAGAGCCCAGTAGAGCCCGACAGAGCCCGACAGAGCCCGACAGGGCCCGACAGGGCCCGACAGAGCCCGACAGGGCCCGACAGGGCCCAGTAGAGCCCGACAGAGCCCGACAGAGCCCGACAGAGGCCGACAGGGCCTGACAGGGCCCGACAGAGCCCGACAGAGCCCGACAGAGCCCAGTAGAGCCCGACAGAGCCCGACAGAGCCTGACAGGGCCCGACAGAGCCCGACAGAGCCCGACAGAGCCCGACAGGGCCCGACAGGGCCCAGTAGAGCCCAGTAGAGCCCGACAGAGCCCGACAGAGCCCGACAGGGCCCGACAGGGCCCGACAGAGCCCGACAGAGCCCGACAGAGCCCGACAGGGAACAATAGAGCCCAGTAGAGCCCGACAGATCCCGACAGAGCCCGACAGAGCCCGACAGAGCCCAGTAGAGCCCAGTAGAGCCCGACAGAGCCCGACAGAGCCCGACAGGGCCCGAGAGAGCCCGACAGAGCCCGACAGAGCCCAGTAGAGCCCAGTAGAGCCCGACAGAGCCCGACAGAGCCCGACAGGGCCCGACAGAGCCCGACAGAGCCCGACAGAGCCCGACAGGGCCCGACAGGGAACAGTAGAGCCCAGTAGAGCCCGACAGAGCCCGACAGGGCCCGACAGGGCCCGACAGGGCCCGACAGAGCCCGACAGGGCCCGACAGAGCCCGACAGGGCCCGACAGGGCCCGACAGAGCCCGACAGAGCCCGACAGGGCCCGACAGGGCCCGACAGAGCCCGACAGAGCCCAGTAGACCCCGACAGAGCCCGACAGAGCCCGACAGGGCCCGACAGAGCCCAACAGAGCCCAGTAGAGCCCAGTAGAGCCCGACAGAGCCCGACAGAGCCCGACAGAGCCCGACAGGGCCCGACAGGGCCCGACAGAGCCCAGTTTAGCCCAGTAGAGTCCGACAGATCCCGACAGAGCCCGACAGAGCCCAGTAGAGCCCGACAGAGCCCGACAGAGCCCGACAGGGCCCGACAGGGCCCGACAGAGCCCAGTTTAGCCCAGTAGAGCCCGACAGAGCCCGAGAGAGCCCGACAGAGCCCGACAGAGCCCGACAGAGCCCGACAGGGCCCAGTAAAGCCCGACAGAGCCCGACAGAGCCCGACAGGGCCCGACAGAGCCCGACAGAGCCCAGTAGAGCCCGACAGAGCCCGACAGAGCCCGACAGGGCCCGACAGGGCCCGACAGAGACCGACAGAGCCCGACAGAGCCCAGTAGAGCCCGACAGAGCCCGACAGAGCCCGACAGAGCCCGACAGTGCCCGACAGGGCCCGACAGAGCCTGACAGAGCCCGACAGAGCCCGACAGAGCCCAGTAGAGTCCGACAGAGCCCGACAGAGCCCGACAGGGCCCGACAGGGCCCGACAGGTCCCGACAGAGCCCGACAGAGCCCGACAGAGCCCAGTAGAGCCCGACAGAGCCCGACAGAGCCCGACAGGGCCCGACAGGGCCCGACAGAGCCCGACAGAGCCCGACAGGGCCCGACAGGGCCCGACAGAGCCCGACAGAGCCCAGTAGAGCCCGACAGAGCCCGACAGAGCCCGACAGAGCCCGACAGGGCCCGACAGAGCCCGACAGAGCCCGACAGAGCCCGACAGGGCCCAGTAGAGCCCGACAGAGCCCGACAGAGCCCGACAGAGCCCGAAAGAGCCCGACAGGGCCCGACAGGGCCCGACAGAGCCCGACAGAGCCCGACAGGGCCCGACAGGGCACGACAGGGCCCGACAGAGCCCGACAGAGCCCGACAGAGCCCGAGAGGGCCCAGTAAAGCCCAACAGAGCCCGACAGAGCCCGACAGAGCCCGACAGAGCCCGACAGGGCCCGACAGGGCCCGACAGAGCCCGACAGAGCCCGACAGGGCCCGACAGGGCCCGACAGGGCCCAGTAGAGCCCGACAGAGCCCGACAGAGCCTAGTAGAGCCCGACAGTGCCCGACAGAGCCCGACAGAGCCCGACAGGGCCCGACAGAGCCCGAAAGAGCCCGACAGGGCCCAGTAGAGAACGACAGAGCCCGACAGAGCCCGACAGGGCCCGACAGGGCCCGACAGGGCCCGTCAGGGAACAGTAGAGCCCAGTAGAGCCCTACAGAGCCCGACAGAGCCCGACAGAGCCCGACAGAGCCCGACAGGGCCCAGTAGAGCCCGACAGAGCCCGACAGAGCCCGACAGGGCCCGACAGAGCCCGACAGAGCCCAGTAGAGCCCGACAGAGCCCGACAGAGCCCGACAGAGCCCGACAGAGCCCGACAGGGCCCAGTAGAGCCCGACAGAGCCCGACAGAGCCCAGTAAAGCCCGACAGAGCCCGACAGAGCCCGACAGGGCCCGACAGGGCCCGACAGAGCCCAGTTTAGCCCAGTAGAGCCCGACAGAGCCCGAGAGAGCCCGACAGAGCCCGACAGAGCCCGACAGAGCCCGACAGGGCCCAGTAAAGCCCGACAGAGCCCGACAGAGCCCGACAGGGCCCGACAGAGCCCGACAGAGCCCAGTAGAGCCCGACAGAGCCCGACAGAGCCCGACAGGGCCCGACAGGGCCCGACAGAGACCGACAGAGCCCGACAGAGCCCAGTAGAGCCCGACAGAGCCCGACAGAGCCCGACAGAGCCCGACAGTGCCCGACAGGGCCCGACAGAGCCTGACAGAGCCCGACAGAGCCCGACAGAGCCCAGTAGAGCCCGACAGAGCCCGACAGAGCCCGACAGGGCCCGACAGGGCCCGACAGGTCCCGACAGAGCCCGACAGAGCCCGACAGAGCCCAGTAGAGCCCGACAGAGCCCGACAGAGCCCGACAGGGCCCGACAGGGCCCGACAGAGCCCGACAGAGCCCGACAGGGCCCGACAGGGCCCGACAGAGCCCGACAGAGCCCAGTAGAGCCCGACAGAGCCCGACAGAGCCCGACAGAGCCCGACAGGGCCCGACAGGGCCCAGTAGAGCCCGACAGAGCCCGACAGAGCCCGACAGAGCCCGAAAGAGCCCGACAGGGCCCGACAGGGCCCGACAGAGCCCGACAGAGCCCGACAGGGCCCGACAGGGCACGACAGGGCCCGACAGAGCCCGACAGAGCCCGACATAGCCCGAGAGGGCCCAGTAAAGCCCAACAGAGCCCGACAGAGCCCGACAGAGCCCGACAGAGCCCGACAGGGCCCGACAGGGCCCGACAGAGCCCGACAGAGCCCGACAGGGCCCGACAGGGCCCGACAGGGCCCAGTAGAGCCCGACAGAGCCCGACAGAGCCTAGTAGAGCCCGACAGTGCCCGACAGAGCCCGACAGAGCCCGACAGGGCCCGACAGAGCCCGAAAGAGCCCGACAGGGCCCAGTAGAGAACGACAGAGCCCGACAGAGCCCGACAGGGCCCGACAGGGCCTGACAGGGCCCGTCAGGGAACAGTAGAGCCCAGTAGAGCCCTACAGAGCCCGACAGAGCCCGACAGAGCCCGACAGAGCCCGACAGGGCCCAGTAGAGCCCGACAGAGCCCGACAGAGCCCGACAGGGCCCGACAGAGCCCGACAGAGCCCAGTAGAGCCCGACAGAGCCCGACAGAGCCCGACAGAGCCCGACAGAGCCCGACAGGGCCCAGTAGAGCCCGACAGAGCCCGACAGAGCCCGACAGGGCCCGACAGGGCCCGACAGAGCCCGACAGGGCCCGACAGGGCCTAGTAGAGCCCGACAGAGCCCGACAGAGCCCGACAGGGCCCGACAGGGCCCGACAGGGCCCGACAGAGCCCGACAAAGCCCGACAGGGCCCGACAGGGACCGACAGAGCCCGACAGAGCCCAGTAGAGCCCGACAGAGCCCGACAGAGCCCGACAGAGCCCGACAGGGCCCGACAGAGCCCGATAGAGCCCGACAGAGCCCGACAGGGCCCGACAGAGCCCGACAGGGCCCGACAGGGCCCGACAGAGCCCGACAGGGCCCGACAGGGAACAGTAGAGCCCAGTAGAGCCCGACAGAGCCCGACAGGGCCCGACAGGGCCCGACAGGGCCCGACAGAGCCCGACAGGGCCCGACAGGGCCCGACAGAGCCCGACAGAGCCCGACAGGGCCCGACAGGGCCCGACAGAGCCCGACAGGGCCCGACAGAGCCCAGTAGACCCCGACAGAGCCCGACAGAGCCCGACAGGGCCCGACAGAGCCCAACAGAGCCCAGTAGAGCCCGACAGAGCCCGACAGAGCCCGACAGAGCCCGACAGGGCCCGACAGGGCCCGACAGAGCCCAGTTTAGCCCAGTAGAGCCCGACAGAGCCCGACAGAGCCCGACAGAGCCCAGTAGAGCCCGACAGAGCCCGACAGAGCCCGACAGGGCCCAGTAAAGCCCGACAGAGCCCGACAGAGCCCGACAGGGCCCGACAGAGCCCGACAGAGCCCAGTAGAGCCCGACAGAGCCCGACAGAGCCCGACAGAGCCCGACAGAGCCCAGTAGAGCCCGACAGAGCCCGACAGAGCCCGACAGAGCCCGACAGGGCCCGACAGGGCCCGACAGAGCCTGACAGCGCCCGACAGAGCCCGACAGAGCCCAGTAGAGCCCGACAGAGCCCGACAGAGCCCGACAGGGCCCGACAGAGCCCGACAGAGCCCGACAGAGCCCAGTAGAGCCCGACAGAGCCCGACAGAGCCCGACAGAGCCCGACAGGGCCCGACAGAGCCCGACAGAGCCCGACAGAGCCCGACAGGGCCCGACAGGGCCCGACAGAGCCCGACAGAGCCCGACAGGGCCCAGTAGAGCCTGACAGAGCCCGACAGAGCCTAGTAGAGCCCGACAGAGCCCGACAGAGCCCGACAGGGCCCAGTAGAGCCCGACAGAGCCCGACAGAGCCCGACAGGGCCCGACAGAGCCCGACAGAGCCCAGTAGAGCCCGACAGAGCCCGATAGAGCCCGACAGAGCCCGACAGGGCCCGACAGGGCCCAGTAGAGCCCGACAGAGCCCGACAGAGCCCGACAGGGCCCGACAGAGCCCGACAGGGCCCGACAGGGCCCAGTAGAGCCCGACAGAGCCCAACAGAGCCCGACAGGGCCCGACAGGGCCCGACAGGGCCCGACAGAGCCCGACAAAGCCCGACAGGGCCCGACAGGGCCCGACAGAGCCCGACAGAGCCCAGTAGAGCCCGACAGAGCCCGACAGAGCCCGACAGAGCCCGACAGGGCCCGACAGAGCCCGACAGAGCCCGACAGGGCCCAGTAGAGCCCGACAGAGCCCGACAGAGCCCGACAGAACCCGAAAGAGCCCGACAGGGCCCGACAGGGCCCGACAGAGCCCGACAGGGCCCGACAGGGCCCGACAGGGCCCGACAGAGCCCGACAGAGTCCGACAGGGCCCGACAGGGCCCAGTAAAGCCCGACAGAGCCCGACAGAGCCCGACAGAGCCCGACAGGGCCCGACAGAGCCCAGTTTAGCCCAGTAGAGCCCGACAGAGCCCGAGAGAGCCCGACAGAGCCCGACAGAGCCCGACAGAGCCCGACAGGGCCCAGTAAAGCCCGACAGAGCCCGACAGAGCCCGACAGGGCCCGACAGAGCCCGACAGAGCCCAGTAGAGCCCGACAGAGCCCGACAGAGCCCGACAGGGCCCGACAGGGCCCGACAGAGACCGACAGAGCCCGACAGAGCCCAGTAGAGCCCGACAGAGCCCGACAGAGCCCGACAGAGCCCGACAGGGCCCGACAGGGCCCGACAGGTCCCGACAGAGCCCGACAGAGCCCGACAGAGCCCAGTAGAGCCCGACAGAGCCCGACAGAGCCCGACAGGGCCCGACAGGGCCCGACAGAGCCCGACAGAGACCGACAGGGCCCGACAGGGCCCGACAGAGCCCGACAGAGCCCAGTAGAGCCCGACAGAGCCCGACAGAGCCCGACAGAGCCCGACAGGGCCCGACAGAGCCCGACAGAGCCCGACAGAGCCCGACAGGGCCCAGTAGAGCCCGACAGAGCCCGACAGAGCCCGACAGAGCCCGAAAGAGCCCGACAGGGCCCGACAGGGCCCGACAGAGCCCGACAGAGCCCGACAGGGCCCGACAGGGCACGACAGGGCCCGACAGAGCCCGACAGAGCCCGACAGAGCCCGAGAGGGCCCAGTAAAGCCCAACAGAGCCCGACAGAGCCCGACAGAGCCCGACAGAGCCCGACAGGGCCCGACAGGGCCCGACAGAGCCCGACAGAGCCCGACAGGGCCCGACAGGGCCCGACAGGGCCCAGTAGAGCCCGACAGAGCCCGACAGAGCCTAGTAGAGCCCGACAGTGCCCGACAGAGCCCGACAGAGCCCGACAGGGCCCGACAGAGCCCGAAAGAGCCCGACAGGGCCCAGTAGAGAACGACAGAGCCCGACAGAGCCCGACAGGGCCCGACAGGGCCCGACAGGGCCCGTCAGGGAACAGTAGAGCCCAGTAGAGCCCTACAGAGCCCGACAGAGCCCGACAGAGCCCGACAGAGCCCGACAGGGCCCAGTAGAGCCCGACAGAGCCCGACAGAGCCCGACAGGGCCCGACAGAGCCCGACAGAGCCCAGTAGAGCCCGACAGAGCCCGACAGAGCCCGACAGAGCCCGACAGAGCCCGACAGGGCCCAGTAGAGCCCGACAGAGCCCGACAGAGCCCGACAGGGCCCGACAGGGCCCGACAGAGCCCGACAGGGCCCGACAGGGCCCAGTAGAGCCCGACAGAGCCCGACAGAGCCCGACAGGGCCCGACAGGGCCCGACAGGGCCCGACAGAGCCCGACAAAGCCCGACAGGGCCCGACAGGGACCGACAGAGCCCGACAGAGCCCAGTAGAGCCCGACAGAGCCCGACAGAGCCCGACAGAGCCCGACAGGGCCCGACAGAGCCCGATAGAGCCCGACAGAGCCCGACAGGGCCCGACAGAGCCCGACAGGGCCCGACAGGGCCCGACAGAGCCCGACAGGGCCCGACAGGGAACAGTAGAGCCCAGTAGAGCCCGACAGAGCCCGACAGGGCCCGACAGGGCCCGACAGGGCCCGACAGAGCCCGACAGGGCCCGACAGGGCCCGACAGAGCCCGACAGAGCCCGACAGGGCCCGACAGGGCCCGACAGAGCCCGACAGGGCCCGACAGAGCCCAGTAGACCCCGACAGAGCCCGACAGAGCCCGACAGGGCCCGACAGAGCCCAACAGAGCCCAGTAGAGCCCGACAGAGCCCGACAGAGCCCGACAGAGCCCGACAGGGCCCGACAGGGCCCGACAGAGCCCAGTTTAGCCCAGTAGAGCCCGACAGAGCCCGACAGAGCCCGACAGAGCCCAGTAGAGCCCGACAGAGCCCGACAGAGCCCGACAGGGCCCGACAGGGCCCGACAGAGCCCAGTTTAGCCCAGTAGAGCCCGACAGAGCCCGAGAGAGCCCGACAGAGCCCGACAGAGCCCGACAGAGCCCGACAGGGCCCAGTAAAGCCCGACAGAGCCCGACAGAGCCCGACAGGTCCCGACAGAGCCCGACAGAGCCCAGTAGAGCCCGACAGAGCCCGACAGAGCCCGACAGGGCCCGACAGGGCCCGACAGGTCCCGACAGAGCCCGACAGAGCCCGACAGAGCCCGACAGAGCCCAGTAGAGCCCGACAGAGCCCGACAGAGCCCGACAGAGCCCGACAGGGCCCGACAGGGCCCGACAGAGCCTGACAGAGCCCGACAGAGCCCGACAGAGCCCAGTAGAGCCCGACAGAGCCCGACAGAGCCCGACAGGGCCCGACAGAGCCCGACAGAGCCCGACAGAGCCCAGTAGAGCCCGACAGAGCCCGACAGAGCCCGACAGAGCCCGACAGGGCCCGACAGAGCCCGACAGAGCCCGACAGAGCCCGACAGGGCCCGACAGGGCCCGACAGAGCCCGACAGAGCCCGACAGGGCCCAGTAGAGCCTGACAGAGCCCGACAGAGCCTAGTAGAGCCCGACAGAGCCCGACAGAGCCCGACAGGGCCCAGTAGAGCCCGACAGAGCCCGACAGAGCCCGACAGGGCCCGACAGAGCCCGACAGAGCCCAGTAGAGCCCGACAGAGCCCGATAGAGCCCGACAGAGCCCGACAGGGCCCGACAGGGCCCAGTAGAGCCCGACAGAGCCCGACAGAGCCCGACAGGGCCCGACAGAGCCCGACAGGGCCTGACAGGGCCCAGTAGAGCCCGACAGAGCCCAACAGAGCCCGACAGGGCCCGACAGGGCCCGACAGGGCCCGACAGAGCCCGACAAAGCCCGACAGGGCCCGACAGGGCCCGACAGAGCCCGACAGAGCCCAGTAGAGCCCGACAGAGCCTGACAGAGCCCGACAGAGCCCGACAGGGCCCGACAGAGCCCGACAGAGCCCGACAGGGCCCAGTAGAGCCCTACAGAGCCCGACAGAGCCCGACAGAACCCGAAAGAGCCCGACAGGGCCCGACAGGGCCCGACAGAGCCCGACAGGGCCCGACAGGGCCCGACAGGGCCCGACAGAGCCCGACAGAGTCCGACAGGGCCCGACAGGGCCCAGTAAAGCCCGAGAGAGCCCGACAGAGCCCGACAGAGCCCGACAGGGCCCGACAGAGCCCGACAGAGCCCGACAGAGCCCGACAGGGCCCGACAGGGCCCAGTAGAGCCCGACAGAGCCCGACAGAGCCCAGTCGAGCCCGACAGAGCCCGACAGAGCCCGACAGAGCCCGACAGGGCCCGACAGAACCCGACAGAGACCGACAGGGCCCGACAGAGCCCGACAGAGCCCGACAGGGCCCGACAGGGCCCGACAGGGCCCGACAGAGAACAGTAGAGCCCAGTAGAGCCCGACAGAGCCCGACAGAGCCCGACAGAGCCCGACAGAGCCCGACAGGGCCCGACAGGGCCCAGTAGAGCCCGACAGAGCCCGACAGAGCCCGACAGGGCCCAGTAGAGCCCGACAGAGCCCGACAGGGCCCGACAGAGCCCGACAGAGCCCGACAGGGCCCGACAGGGCCCGACAGAGCCCGACAGGGCCCAGTAGAGCCCGACATAGCCTGACAGAGCCCGACAGAGCCCGACAGGGCCCGACAGGGCCCGACAGGGCCCGACAGAGCCCGACAGGGCCCGACAGGGCCCGACAGAGCCCGACAGAGCCCAGTAGAGCCTGACAGAGCCCGACAGAGCCCGACAGAGCCCGACAGAGCCCTACAGAGCCCGACAGAGCCCGACAGAGCCCAGTAGAGCCCAGTAGAGCCCGACAGAGCCCGACAGAGCCCGATAGAGCCCGACAGGGCCCGACAGAGCCCGACAGAGCCCGACAGAGCCCAGTAGAGCCCGACAGAGCCCGACAGAGCCCGACAGAGCCCGACAGGGCCCGACAGGGCCTGACAGGGCCCAGTAGAGCCCGACAGAGCCCGACAGAGCCCAGTAGAGCCCAGTAGAGCCCGACAGAGCCCGACAGAGCCCGACAGAGCCCGACAGGGCCCGACAGGGCCCGACAGGGCCCAGTAGAGCCCGACAGAGCCCGACAGGGCCCGACAGGGCCCGACAGGGCCCAGTAGAGCCCGACAGAGCCCGACAGGGCCCGACAGAGCCCGACAGGGCCCGACAGGGCCCAGTAGAGCCCGACAGAGCCCGACAGAGCCCAGTAGAGCCCAGTAGAGCCCGACAGAGCACGACAGAGCCCGACAGAGCCCGACAGAGCCCAGTAGAGCCCGACAGAGCCCGACAGAGCCCGACAGGGCCCGACAGGGCCCGACAGAGCCCAGTAGAGCCCGACAGAGCCCGACAGAGCCCGACAGGGCCCGACAGGGCCCAGTAGAGCCCGACAGAGCCCGACAGAGCCCGACAGAGGCCGACAGGGCCTGACAGGGCCCGACAGAGCCCGACAGAGCCCGAAAGAGCCCAGTAGAGCCCGACAGAGCCCGACAGAGCCCGACAGGGCCCGACAGAGCCCGACAGAGCCCGACAGAGCCCGACAGGGCCCGACAGGGCCCAGTAGAGCCCAGTAGAGCACGACAGAGCCCGACAGAGCCCGACAGGGCCCGACAGGGCCCGACAGAGCCCGACAGAGCCCGACAGAGCCCGACAGGGAACAGTAGAGCCCAGTAGAGCCCGACAGATCCCGACAGAGCCCGACAGAGCCCGACAGAGCCCAGTAGAGCCCAGTAGAGCCCGACAGAGCCCGACAGAGCCCGACAGGGCCCGAGAGAGCCCGACAGAGCCCGACAGAGCCCAGTAGAGCCCAGTAGAGCCCGACAGAGCCCGACAGAGCCCGACAGGGCCCGACAGAGCCCGACAGAGCCCGACAGAGCCCGACAGGGCCCGACAGGGAACAGTAGAGCCCAGTAGAGCCCGACAGAGCCCGACAGAGCCCGACAGAGCCCGACAGAGCCCGACAGAGCCCGACAGGGCCCGACAGGGCCCAGTAGAGCCCGACAGAGCCCGACAGGGCCCGACAGGGCCCGACAGGGCCCAGTAGAGCCCGACAGAGCCCGACAGGGCCCGACAGGGCCCAGTAGAGCCCGACAGAGCCCGACAGAGCCCAGTAGAGCCCAGTAGAGCCCGACAGAGCCCGACAGAGCCCGACAGAGCCCAGTAGAGCCCGACAGAGCCCGACAGAGCCCGACAGAGCCCGACAGGGCCCGACAGAGCCCAGTAGAGCCCGACAGAGCCCGACAGAGCCCGACAGGGCCCGACAGGGCCCGACAGAGCCCGACAGGGCCCGACAGGGCCCAGTAGAGCCCGACAGAGCCCGACAGAGCCCGACAGAGGCCGACAGGGCCTGACAGGGCCCGACAGAGCCCGACAGAGCCCGACAGAGCCCGACAGAGCCCAGTAGAGCCCGACAGAGCCCGACAGAGCCTGACAGGGCCCGACAGAGCCCGACAGAGCCCGACAGGGCCCGACAGGGCCCAGTAGAGCCCAGTAGAGCCCGACAGAGCCCGACAGAGCCCGACAGGGCCCGACAGGGCCCGACAGAGCCCGACAGAGCCCGACAGAGCCCGACAGGGAACAATAGAGCCCAGTAGAGCCCGACAGATCCCGACAGAGCCCGACAGAGCCCGACAGAGCCCAGTAGAGCCCAGTAGAGCCCGACAGAGCCCGACAGAGCCCGACAGGGCCCGAGAGAGCCCGACAGAGCCCGACAGAGCCCAGTAGAGCCCAGTAGAGCCCGACAGAGCCCGACAGAGCCCGACAGGGCCCGACAGAGCCCGACAGAGCCCGACAGAGCCCGACAGGGCCCGACAGGGAACAGTAGAGCCCAGTAGAGCCCGACAGAGCCCGACAGGGCCCGACAGGGCCCGACAGGGCCCGACAGAGCCCGACAGGGCCCGACAGAGCCCGACAGGGCCCGACAGGGCCCGACAGAGCCCGACAGAGCCCGACAGGGCCCGACAGGGCCCGACAGAGCCCGACAGAGCCCAGTAGACCCCGACAGAGCCCGACAGAGCCCGACAGGGCCCGACAGAGACCAACAGAGCCCAGTAGAGCCCAGTAGAGCCCGACAGAGCCCGACAGAGCCCGACAGAGCCCGACAGGGCCCGACAGGGCCCGACAGAGCCCAGTTTAGCCCAGTAGAGTCCGACAGATCCCGACAGAGCCCGACAGAGCCCAGTAGAGCCCGACAGAGCCCGACAGAGCCCGACAGGGCCCGACAGGGCCCGACAGAGCCCAGTTTAGCCCAGTAGAGCCCGACAGAGCCCGAGAGAGCCCGACAGAGCCCGACAGAGCCCGACAGAGCCCGACAGGGCCCAGTAAAGCCCGACAGAGCCCGACAGAGCCCGACAGGGCCCGACAGAGCCCGACAGAGCCCAGTAGAGCCCGACAGAGCCCGACAGAGCCCGACAGGGCCCGACAGGGCCCGACAGAGCCCGACAGAGCCCGACAGAGCCCAGTAGAGCCCGACAGAGCCCGACAGAGCCCGACAGAGCCCGACAGTGCCCGACAGGGCCCGACAGAGCCTGACAGAGCCCGACAGAGCCCGACAGAGCCCAGTAGAGCCCGACAGAGCCCGACAGAGCCCGACAGGGCCCGACAGGGCCCGACAGGTCCCGACAGAGCCCGACAGAGCCCGACAGAGCCCAGTAGAGCCCGACAGAGCCCGACAGAGCCCGACAGGGCCCGACAGGGCCCGACAGAGCCCGACAGAGCCCGACAGGGCCCGACAGGGCCCGACAGAGCCCGACAGAGCCCAGTAGAGCCCGACAGAGCCCGACAGAGCCCGACAGAGCCCGACAGGGCCCGACAGAGCCCGACAGAGCCCGACAGAGCCCGACAGGGCCCAGTAGAGCCCGACAGAGCCCGACAGAGCCCGACAGAGCCCGAAAGAGCCCGACAGGGCCCGACAGGGCCCGACAGAGCCCGACAGAGCCCGACAGGGCCCGACAGGGCCCGACAGGGCCCGACAGAGCCCGACAGAGCCCGACAGAGCCCGACAGGGCCCAGTAAAGCCCAACAGAGCCCGACAGAGCCCGACAGAGCCCGACAGAGCCCGACAGGGCCCGACAGGGCCCGACAGAGCCCGACAGAGCCCGACAGGGCCCGACAGGGCCCGACAGGGCCCAGTAGAGCCCGACAGAGCCCGACAGAGCCTAGTAGAGCCCGACAGAGCCCGACAGAGCCCGACAGAGCCCGACAGGGCCCGACAGAGCCCGAAAGAGCCCGACAGGGCCCAGTAGAGAACGACAGAGCCCGACAGAGCCCGACAGGGCCCGACAGGGCCCGACAGGGCCCGTCAGGGAACAGTAGAGCCCAGTAGAGCCCTACAGAGCCCGACAGAGCCCGACAGAGCCCGACAGAGCCCGACAGGGCCCAGTAGAGCCCGACAGAGCCCGACAGAGCCCGACAGGGCCCGACAGAGCCCGACAGAGCCCAGTAGAGCCCGACAGAGCCCGACAGAGCCCGACAGAGCCCGACAGAGCCCGACAGAGCCCGACAGGGCCCAGTAGAGCCCGACAGAGCCCGACAGAGCCCGACAGGGCCCGACAGGGCCCGACAGAGCCCGACAGGGCCCGACAGGGCCCAGTAGAGCCCGACAGAGCCCGACAGAGCCCGACAGAGCCCGACAGAGCCCGACAGGGCCCGACAGAGCCCGACAGAGCCCGACAGGGCCCGACAGAGCCCGACAGGGCCCGACAGGGCCCGACAGAGCCCGACAGGGCCCGACAGGGAACAGTAGAGCCCAGTAGAGCCCGACAGAGCCCGACAGGGCCCGACAGGGCCCGACAGGGCCCGACAGAGCCCGACAGGGCCCGACAGGGCCCGACAGAGCCCGACAGAGCCCGACAGGGCCCGACAGGGCCCGACAGACCCCGACAGGGCCCGACAGAGCCCAGTAGACCCCGACAGAGCCCGACAGAGCCCGACAGGGCCCGACAGAGCCCAACAGAGCCCAGTAGAGCCCGACAGAGCCCGACAGAGCCCGACAGAGCCCGACAGGGCCCGACAGGGCCCGACAGAGCCCAGTTTAGCCCAGTAGAGCCCGACAGAGCCCGACAGAGCCCGACAGAGCCCAGTAGAGCCCGACAGAGCCCGACAGAGCCCGACAGGGCCCGACAGGGCCCGACAGAGCCCAGTTTAGCCCAGTAGAGCCCGACAGAGCCCGAGAGAGCCCGACAGAGCCCGACAGAGCCCGACAGAGCCCGACAGGGCCCAGTAAAGCCCGACAGAGCCCGACAGAGCCCGACAGGGCCCGACAGAGCCCGACAGAGCCCAGTAGAGCCCGACAGAGCCCGACAGAGCCCGACAGGGCCCGACAGGGCCCGACAGGTCCCGACAGAGCCCGACAGAGCCCGACAGAGCCCGACAGAGCCCAGTAGAGCCCGACAGAGCCCGACAGAGCCCGACAGAGCCCGACAGGGCCCGACAGGGCCCGACAGAGCCTGACAGAGCCCGACAGAGCCCGACAGAGCCCAGTAGAGCCCGACAGAGCCCGACAGAGCCCGACAGGGCCCGACAGAGCCCGACAGAGCCCGACAGAGCCCAGTAGAGCCCGACAGAGCCCGACAGAGCCCGACAGAGCCCGACAGGGCCCGACAGAGCCCGACAGAGCCCGACAGAGCCCGACAGAGCCCGACAGAGCCCGACAGGGCCCAGTAGAGCCTGACAGAGCCCGACAGAGCCTAGTAGAGCCCGACAGAGCCCGACAGAGCCCGACAGGGCCCAGTAGAGCCCGACAGAGCCCGACAGAGCCCGACAGGGCCCGACAGAGCCCGACAGAGCCCAGTAGAGCCCGACAGAGCCCGATAGAGCCCGACAGAGCCCGACAGGGCCCGACAG
The DNA here is from genome assembly GCF_036013445.1 of Caloenas nicobarica. NCBI lineage: Eukaryota > Metazoa > Chordata > Aves > Columbiformes > Columbidae > Caloenas > Caloenas nicobarica. The sequence goes on from NW_027017615.1 coordinate 42,575, forward strand.
GGCCCAGTAGAGCCCGACAGAGCCCGACAGAGCCCGACAGGGCCCGACAGAGCCCGACAGGGCCCGACAGGGCCCAGTAGAGCCCGACAGAGCCCAACAGAGCCCGACAGGGCCCGACAGGGCCCGACAGGGCCCGACAGAGCCCGACAAAGCCCGACAGGGCCCGACAGGGCCCGACAGAGCCCGACAGAGCCCAGTAGAGCCCGACAGAGCCCGACAGAGCCCGACAGAGCCCGACAGGGCCCGACAGAGCCCGACAGAGCCCGACAGGGCCCAGTAGAGCCCGACAGAGCCCGACAGAGCCCGACAGAACCCGAAAGAGCCCGACAGGGCCCGACAGGGCCCGACAGAGCCCGACAGGGCCCGACAGGGCCCGACAGGGCCCGACAGAGCCCGACAGAGTCCGACAGGGCCCGACAGGGCCCAGTAAAGCCCGACAGAGCCCGACAGAGCCCGACAGAGCCCGACAGGGCCCGACAGAGCCCGACAGAGCCCGACAGAGCCCGACAGGGCCCGACAGGGCCCAGTAGAGCCCGACAGAGCCCGACAGAGCCCAGTCGAGCCCGACAGAGCCCGACAGAGCCCGACAGAGCCCGACAGGGCCCGACAGAACCCGACAGAGACCGACAGGGCCCGACAGAGCCCGACAGAGCCCGACAGGGCCCGACAGGGCCCGACAGAGCCCGAAAGAGCCCGACAGGGCCCGACAGGGCCCGACAGGGCCCGACAGAGCCCGACAGAGCCCGACAGAGCCCGACAGGGCCCAGTAAATCCCAACAGAGCCCGACAGAGCCCGACAGAGCCCGACAGAGCCCGACAGGGCCCGACAGGGCCCGACAGAGCCCGACAGAGCCCGACAGGGCCCGACAGGGCCCGACAGGGCCCAGTAAAGCCCGACAGAGCCCGACAGAGCCTAGTAGAGCACGACAGAGCCCGACAGAGCCCGACAGAGCCCGACAGGGCCCGACAGAGCCCGAAAGAGCCCGACAGGGCCCAGTAGTTAACGACAGAGCCCGACAGAGCCCGACAGGGCCCGACAGGGCCCGACAGGGCCCGACAGGGAACAGTAGAGCCCAGTAGAGCCCTACAGAGCCCGACAGAGCCCGACAGAGCCCGACAGAGCCCGACAGGGCCCAGTAGAGCCCGACAGAGCCCGACAGAGCCCGACAGGGCCCGACAGAGCCCGACAGAGCCCAGTAGAGCCCGACAGAGCCCGACAGAGCCCGACAGAGCCCGACAGAGCCCGACAGAGCCCGACAGGGCCCAGTAGAGCCCGACAGAGCCCGACAGAGCCCGACAGGGCCCGACAGGGCCCGACAGAGCCCGACAGGGCCCGACAGGGCCCAGTAGAGCCCGACAGAGCCCGACAGAGCCCGACAGGGCCCGACAGGGCCCGACAGGGCCCGACAGAGCCCGACAAAGCCCGACAGGGCCCGACAGGGCCCGACAGAGCCCGACAGAGCCCAGTAGAGCCCGACAGAGCCCGACAGAGCCCGACAGAGCCCGACAGGGCCCGACAGAGTCCGACAGAGCCCGACAGAGCCCGACAGAGCCCGACAGAGCCCGACAGGGCCCGACAGAGCCCGACAGGGCCCGACAGGGCCCGACAGAGCCCGACAGGGCCCGACAGGGAACAGTAGAGCCCAGTAGAGCCCGACAGAGCCCGACAGGGCCCGACAGGGCCCGACAGGGCCCGACAGAGCCCGACAGGGCCCGACAGGGCCCGACAGAGCCCGACAGAGCCCGACAGGCCCCACAGGGCCCGACAGAGCCCGACAGGGCCCGACAGAGCCCAGTAGACCCCGACAGAGCCCGACAGAGCCCGACAGGGCCCGACAGAGCCCAACAGAGCCCAGTAGAGCCCGACAGAGCCCGACAGAGCCCGACAGAGCCCGACAGGGCCCGACAGGGCCCGACAGAGCCCAGTTTAGCCCAGTAGAGCCCGACAGAGCCCGACAGAGCCCGACAGAGCCCAGTAGAGCCCGACAGAGCCCGACAGAGCCCGACAGGGCCCGACAGGGCCCGACAGAGCCCAGTTTAGCCCAGTAGAGCCCGACAGAGCCCGAGAGAGCCCGACAGAGCCCGACAGAGCCCGACAGAGCCCGACAGGGCCCAGTAAAGCCCGACAGAGCCCGACAGAGCCCGACAGGGCCCGACAGAGCCCGACAGAGCCCAGTAGAGCCCGACAGAGCCCGACAGAGCCCGACAGGGCCCGACAGGGCCCGACAGGTCCCGACAGAGCCCGACAGAGCCCGACAAAGCCCGACAGAGCCCAGTAGAGCCCGACAGAGCCCGACAGAGCCCGACAGAGCCCGACAGGGCCCGACAGGGCCCGACAGAGCCTGACAGAGCCCGACAGAGCCCGACAGAGCCCAGTAGAGCCCGACAGAGCCCGACAGAGCCCGACAGGGCCCGACAGAGCCCGACAGATCCCGACAGAGCCCAGTAGAGCCCGACAGAGCCCGACAGAGCCCGACAGAGCCCGACAGGGCCCGACAGAGCCCGACAGAGCCCGACAGAGCCCGACAGGGCCCGACAGGGCCCGACAGAGCCCGACAGAGCCCGACAGGGCCCAGTAGAGCCTGACAGAGCCCGACAGAGCCTAGTAGAGCCTGACAGAGCCCGACAGAGCCCGACAGGGCCCAGTAGAGCCCGACAGAGCCCGACAGAGCCCGACAGGGCCCGACAGAGCCCGACAGAGCCCAGTAGAGCCCGACAGAGCCCGATAGAGCCCGACAGAGCCCGACAGGGCCCGACAGGGCCCAGTAGAGCCCGACAGAGCCCGACAGAGCCCGACAGGGCCCGACAGAGCCCGACAGGGCCCGACAGGGCCCAGTAGAGCCCGACAGAGCCCAACAGAGCCCGACAGGGCCCGACAGGGCCCGACAGGGCCCGACAGATCCCGACAAAGCCCGACAGGGCCCGACAGGGCCCGACAGAGCCCGACAGAGCCCAGTAGAGCCCGACAGAGCCCGACAGAGCCCGACAGGGCCCGACAGAGCCCGACAGAGCCCGACAGGGCCCAGTAGAGCCCGACAGAGCCCGACAGAGCCCGACAGAACCCGAAAGAGCCCGACAGGGCCCGACAGGGCCCGACAGAGCCCGACAGGGCCCGACAGGGCCCGACAGGGCCCGACAGAGCCCGACAGAGTCCGACAGGGCCCGACAGGGCCCAGTAAAGCCCGACAGAGCCCGACAGAGCCCGACAGAGCCCGACAGGGCCCGACAGAGCCCGACAGAGCCCGACAGAGCCCGACAGGGCCCGACAGGGACCAGTAGAGCCCGACAGAGCCCGACAGAGCCCAGTCGAGCCCGACAGAGCCCGACAGAGCCCGACAGAGCCCGACAGGGCCCGACAGAACCCGACAGAGACCGACAGGGCCCGACAGAGCCCGACAGAGCCCGACAGGGCCCGACAGGGCCCGACAGGGCCCGACAGAGAACAGTAGAGCCCAGTAGAGCCCGACAGAGCCCGACAGAGCCCGACAGAGCCCGACAGGGCCCGACAGGGCCCAGTAGAGCCCGACAGAGCCCGACAGAGCCCGACAGGGCCCAGTAGAGCCCGACAGAGCCCGACAGGGCCCGACAGAGCCCGACAGAGCCCGACAGGGCCCGACAGGGCCCGACAGAGCCCGACAGGGCCCAGTAGAGCCCGACATAGCCTGACAGAGCCCGACAGAGCCCGACAGGGCCCGACAGGGCCCGACAGGGCCCGACAGGGCCCGACAGAGCCCGACAGAGCCCAGTAGAGCCTGACAGAGCCCGACAGAGCCCGACAGAGCCCGACAGAGCCCTACAGAGCCCGACAGAGCCCGACAGAGCCCAGTAGAGCCCAGTAGAGCCCGACAGAGCCCGACAGAGCCCGATAGAGCCCGACAGGGCCCGACAGAGCCCGACAGAGCCCGACAGAGCCCGACAGAGCCCAGTAGAGCCCGACAGAGCCCGACAGAGCCCGACAGAGCCCGACAGGGCCCGACAGGGCCTGACAGGGCCCAGTAGAGCCCGACAGAGCCCGACAGAGCCCAGTAGAGCCCAGTAGAGCCCGACAGAGCCCGACAGAGCCCGACAGAGCCCGACAGGGCCCGACAGGGCCCGACAGGGCCCAGTAGAGCCCGACAGAGCCCGACAGGGCCCGACAGGGCCCGACAGGGCCCAGTAGAGCCCGACAGAGCCCGACAGGGCCCGACAGAGCCCGACAGGGCCCGACAGGGCCCAGTAGAGCCCGACAGAGCCCGACAGAGCCCAGTAGAGCCCAGTAGAGCCCGACAGAGCACGACAGAGCCCGACAGAGCCCGACAGAGCCCAGTAGAGCCCGACAGAGCCCGACAGAGCCCGACAGGGCCCGACAGGGCCCGACAGAGCCCAGTAGAGCCCGACAGAGCCCGACAGAGCCCGACAGGGCCCGACAGGGCCCGACAGAGCCCGACAGGGCCCGACAGGGCCCAGTAGAGCCCGACAGAGCCCGACAGAGCCCGACAGAGGCCGACAGGGCCTGACAGGGCCCGACAGAGCCCGACAGAGCCCGAAAGAGCCCAGTAGAGCCCGACAGAGCCCGACAGAGCCCGACAGGGCCCGACAGAGCCCGACAGAGCCCGACAGAGCCCGACAGGGCCCGACAGGGCCCAGTAGAGCCCAGTAGAGCCCGACAGAGCCCGACAGAGCCCGACAGGGCCCGACAGGGCCCGACAGAGCCCGACAGAGCCCGACAGAGCCCGACAGGGAACAGTAGAGCCCAGTAGAGCCCGACAGATCCCGACAGAGCCCGACAGAGCCCGACAGAGCCCAGTAGAGCCCAGTAGAGCCCGACAGAGCCCGACAGAGCCCGACAGGGCCCGAGAGAGCCCGACAGAGCCCGACAGAGCCCAGTAGAGCCCAGTAGAGCCCGACAGAGACCGACAGAGCCCGACAGGGCCCGACAGAGCCCGACAGAGCCCGACAGAGCCCGACAGGGCCCGACAGGAACAGTAGAGCCCAGTAGAGCCCGACAGAGCCCGACAGGGCCCGACAGGGCCCGACAGGGCCCGACAGAGCCCGACAGGGCCCGACAGATCCCGACAGGGCCAGACAGGGCCCGACAGAGCCCGACAGAGCCCGACAGGGCCCGACAGGGCCCGACAGAGCCCGACAGAGCCCGACAGGGCCCGACAGGGCCCGACAGGTCCCGACAGAGCCCGACAGAGCCCGACAGAGCCCGACAGAGCCCAGTAGAGACCGACAGAGCCCGACAGAGCCCGACAGAGCCCGACAGGGCCCGACAGGGCCCGACAGAGCCCGACAGAGCCCGACAGAGCCCGACAGAGCCCAGTAGAGCCCGACAGAGCCCGACAGAGCCCGACAGGGCCCGACAGAGCCCGACAGAGCCCGACAGAGCCCAGTAGAGCCCGACAGAGCCCGACAGAGCCCGACAGAGCCCGACAGGGCCCGACAGGGCCCGACAGAGCCCTGTTTAGCCCAGTAGAGCCCGACAGAGCCCGAGAGAGCCCGACAGAGCCCGACAGAGCCCGACAGAGCCCGACAGGGCCCAGTAAAGGCCCGACAGAGCCCGACAGAGCCCGACAGGGCCCAACAGAGCCCGACAGAGCCCAGTAGAGCCCGACAGAGCCCGACAGAGCCCGACAGGGCCCGACAGGGCCCGACAGGTCCCGACAGAGCCCGACAGAGCCCGACAGAGCCCGACAGAGCCCAGTAGAGCCCGACAGAGCCCGACAGAGCCCGACAGAGCCCGACAGTGCCCGACAGGGCCCGACAGAGCCTGACAGAGCCCGACAGAGCCCGACAGAGCCCAGTAGAGCCCGACAGAGCCCGACAGAGCCCGACAGGGCCCGACAGGGCCCGACAGGTCCCGACAGAGCCCGACAGAGCCCGACAGAGCCCAGTAGAGCCCGACAGAGCCCGACAGAGCCCGACAGGGCCCGACAGGGCCCGACAGAGCCCGACAGAGCCCGACAGGGCCCGACAGGGCCCGACAGAGCCCGACAGAGCCCAGTAGAGCCCGACAGAGCCCGACAGAGCCCGACAGAGCCCGACAGGGCCCGACAGAGCCCGACAGAGCCCGACAGAGCCCGACAGGGCCCGACAGAGCCCGACAGAGAGCACACAGGCCCCGACAGGGCCCGACAGGGCCCGACAGAGCCCGACAGAGCCCGACAGGGCCCGACAGGGCCCAGTAAAGCCCGACAGAGCCCGACAGAGCCCGACAGAGCCCGACAGGGCCCGACAGGGCCCGACAGAGCCCGACAGAGCCCGACAGGGCCCGACAGGGCCCAGTAGAGCCCGACAGAGCCCGACAGAGCCTAGTAGAGCCCGACAGAGCCGGACAGAGCCCGACAGGGCCCGACAGAGCCCGAAAGAGCCCGACAGGGCCCAGTAGAGAACGACAGAGCCCGACAGAGCCCGACAGGGCCCGACAGGGCCCGACAGGGCCCGACAGGGAACAGTAGAGCCCAGTAGAGCCCTACAGAGCCCGACAGAGCCCGACAGAGCCCGACAGAGCCCGACAGGGCCCAGTAGAGCCCGACAGAGCCCGACAGAGCCCGACAGGGCCTGACAGAGCCCGACAGAGCCCAGTAGAGCCCGACAGAGCCCGACAGAGCCCGACAGAGCCCGACAGAGCCCGACAGGGCCCGACAGGGCCCAGTAGAGCCCGACAGAGCCCGACAGAGCCCGACAGGGCCCGACAGGGCCCGACAGAGCCCGACAGGGCCCGACAGGGCCCAGTAGAGCCCGACAGAGCCCGACAGAGCCCGACAGGGCCCGACAGGGCCCGACAGGGCCCGACAGAGCCCGACAAAGCCCGACAGGGCCCGACAGGGCCCGACAGAGCCCGACAGAGCCCAGTAGAGCCCGACAGAGCCCGACAGAGCCCGACAGAGCCCGACAGGGCCCGACAGAGCCCGACAGAGCCCGACAGGGCCCGACAGGGCCCGACAGAGCCCAGTAGAGCCCAGTAGAGCCCGACAGAGCCCGACAGAGCCCGACAGGGCCCGACAGGGCCCGACAGGGCCCGACAGAGCCCGACAGAGCCCGACAGGGAACAGTAGAGCCCAGTAGAGCCCGACAGATCCCGACAGAGCCCGACAGAGCCCGACAGAGCCCAGTAGAGCCCAGTAGAGCCCGACAGAGCCCGACAGAGCCCGACAGGGCCCGACAGAGCCCGACAGAGCCCGACAGAGCACAGTAGAGCCCAGTAGAGCCCGACAGAGCCCGACAGAGCCTGACAGAGCCCGACAGAGCCCAACAGAGCCCGACAGGGCCCGACAGGGAACAGTAGAGCCCAGTAGAGCCCGACAGAGCCCGACAGGGCCCGACAGGGCCCGACAGGGCCCGACAGAGCCCGACAGGGCCCGACAGGGCCCGACAGAGCCCGACAGAGCCCGACAGGGCCCGACAGGGCCCGACAGAGCCCGACAGGGCCCGACAGAGCCCAGTAGACCCCGACAGAGCCCGACAGAGCCCGACAGGGCCCGACAGAGCCCAACAGAGCCCAGTAGAGCCCAGTAGAGCCCGACAGAGCCCGACAGAGCCCGACAGAGCCCGACAGGGCCCGACAGGGCCCGACAGAGCCCAGTTTAGCCCAGTAGAGCCCGACAGAGCCCGACAGAGCCTGACAGAGACCAGTAGAGCCCGACAGAGCCCGACAGAGCCCGACAGGGCCTGACAGGGCCCGACAGAGCCCAGTTTAGCCCAGTAGAGCCCGACAGAGCCCGACAGAGCCCGACAGAGCCCGACAGGGCCCAGTAAAGCCCGACAGAGCCCGACAGAGCCCGACAGGGCCCGACAGAGCCCGACAGAGCCCAGTAGAGCCCGACAGAGCCCGACAGAGCCCGACAGGGCCCGACAGGGCCCGACAGGTCCCGACAGAGCCCGACAGAGCCCGACAGAGCCCAGTAGAGCCCGACAGAGCCCGACAGAGCCTGACAGAGCCCGACAGAGCCCGACAGAGCCCAGTAGAGCCCGACAGAGCCC